>NC_047079.1:6714384-7006884 GCF_902459465.1 Asterias rubens | reverse complement strand
TATTTCAAGGGAAGTCTTTCACCATTACCTTCTGTAAACCCTGTAAGAACCAGTGTTATTAATAAGGATACCAACAAAATGGAACACTATTTCCCCCTTTTGACAAGAAGGGCGAACGAGCAAGGTGGTAGAAACATTTGGATCATGTGTACACATTATTGGTAAGAATAACAAATAACACGTACACAGTACGCATCACTATCATGCATGGAAAGCCTTCCTTGAAATATATTTGCTAAAGATGCTATGTTTGTATAGAAAACAAGTAAACAGCCAGTTTGATCCCGCGTGTCCGAAATCCGCCATCTGAAAACAGTGAACTCAGTTGGGAATTTATAATATTCTCTTGCGACTCCAATGATCGATTAAGCTTTTACGGGTTTGTAATTTACCAGGCAGGAAGTGCAGATACTGATATTTAACAAACACTGATGTCTACCGCGTGCTTTGAGGAGGCGCTCTATTGTAAAATTCAGTTTGGGATGCACTCATTTTCATATAGATAGAGTCCTTCCTCGTGGAGACTTTGGGTCGAATCCCATCAAATTTAATCAAGATAATTTACATCTTGAATTTAGACACAATTCCCTGGCAGTTAAATCTTGATCGAGAGTTTTACCCGTTTTTCAAGCCACCCTGCACGGATGCGTGTAATCCTTTTACTGTTGTTCCAAATAGTACAGATCATGTAAACGAGCAGTTTCTCAGGGAATCGGCGTCAAGCACTGGACATGGTGTTGGTTATAAACGCTCACCACGAGTAATGGGTGGAGTGTATAATGTCAATGACTGCAAACGTTGGTTGATGTTAGTCATGTGTTTAGTATCAGCGTATCACCATCCTTCTAAGATGTATAAGCTGGACCTATAAGTGTGTTTGGATCTGCCAATGAAGTATTTGAGCTCCATTTAACATTAAGATGGAATTCAAATTGCTGCAAAGTCTCCGAGTCCTTCATTAAAATTTTGAACCTAATAATCCTGCCATTCTCACCGGATTACTCTATCCTTGATGTACCGACAGGTCCCTTTCAGAACTTCCCCACCTGTAATTACCAGATTCTTTCGGTAACTAATTGGTTTATATCCAGAGGCCGCGGACCTCGCTCCCCGTGTCCGTTTGAAAACGCCCTCTATACACATAGCTACAAGACACACAAGTATCCAGAGAGCATGTGAGGCAGTGCCCAATTTCGTTGCTCTGCTTACCGCCGAATTATTTGCTTACTGTCATCATTTTCAAGATAAGCTTAAAATTTCTGCGCTATAGCCGTGTAAGCGTAGATTGCCTACTATCGTGGAGTACACACCCGTACGAGCCAAAATTCCTCGCTTACCAGTGAAATACGCTTGGCGTAAGCATAGAATTCCCTTCTTCAACCGCCGATTCTTTGCTTAATATAGTAAGCAGAGCCATGAAAAAGGGCCCAGATGGACAGGTTTTATTTTTTTATAGCTTAGCCCCCATTGAAACGATCGTGTACCAGGATTTAGTCATCAGAAGGCTGGCATCCACGGAGTAGATGCCACTTCTTATCCGGACTCTAATTGGGGTCGTGTCAAATTGAGCGTGCACATAGCTTGGAGGCCGGTGAGTCCATGGCTTGGGTCATACTAATTTCCAGTCGGTACCGAGTTCATTGGAGTCCGACCGTTTGGTTGGGGAAGATGTTACCGAAAGCGTCCCCCTTTTACTATGTAGGTTAATTAATCCTGAGATAATACTAGAAGACAACTGGGTAGTCTTTAAGAAGTTGTACTGAATTTATAGTTGTAATTACTTCCTTGGAACCAAAACGTATTCAACTACATCATCGTCTTTTAAAAAGTCATAAATCGAAGAATTTTGACAATTGTTTTATTATGGGGTTTTTTAAGAAAGGACTGTCGGTTTTTTTAAGACGTTGTTAAGAATTTGTGGTTGTAATAACTTCTTTTAAAACCAAACATATAAAAAAGTAATCGTCTTATCAATTGGTTAAACGAACAATTTTGAGATATTTCCATCTTAAATATTTTCCTCTTGAAACCCCTTACAAAGAGTGGCTCATTGCTTTGTTTAGGGTGAGCTTACATTAACAAATATATTTCAAAATTAATATAACAGACACAAAATAAGTACACTGTTTCTAGAGTTCTGGTTTTTTTTAATTTTTTATTTTTTTTTATTACTGTACATTAGAATTTCTCAGCCCTGATTTGTAATTTAACATTTATCATATTTCATCAGTGCGGCAGATTTAATTGGGATGGTTTCCGCTTCGACATGAGTCCCACTGTATCTAAAAATAGAAGTCTGTATCTAAAAATAGAAGTCTCCATTGAGCGACGAAAACCTGCACAGACCTTAATCCTTGAATACACAAAATTGATGTAATACAACATCTTACTGTGAGCATTGTCGTCGTGGGGGCACAAGAACTCTCTCAATTTAATCCAAAAATAATTAATTTACATCTTTGTTAAAACATGTCCTTGCGTTTTGAAAACGTCTGTTAGAGCTCCTTTTTTGCAAGGACAGAAGCTGAGAAACATCCAAGCGAGAAAAAGCAATTTGCATTTTTTTTTTTTACTCGGTCGAATTGAAAGAGAATGAACGAGAATTCAATGTTGTGAAGTGGGGTATGTAATTTGTATAGATCCAAATTGCTGTCACCTCATTGTTAAGCATCCACTCCTCCCACTTTCTGTTATCGAGTGCTTAAAACATTCTGTCTCCTTTTTTCTAGACGATCCAATATAAGGTTCTGTAGAACAAGGACAAGCCCTGAAGCAACTAACACATGTGTGGGTTCTTTTAATCGTCCAGGACTTCCCAATGTTGAATAAATTGTTACTCTTTCTGTTTTTGAACTTGAGTTTTTTAAAGACTTGGTTAGTGTCGAAGGCCTTTGACTGGTGAATAAAACATTTGAGGGTCTATTTTCATGTATGTTGAGAAGTACTCGTTTTCCTTGTGTAGAAAAACATTCGACACAAACCTTTTCATTCGTGACGTCACAGGCGCCAGTTTTGCACCCCTAGCTGAGCGACCATCGCAGCAAAAACATATTTAAGGCCTATACAGATAACTCAAATCTTCCACTTCTTTAATACCAATGAACAGTGATACCAAAAGGTAGACTAATACTTCATTCTACACATAATTTCTTTTTTAGAAGTTTAAATTTTTTATTAAAAATGGCCGACTTGTTAAAACCCCGAACATAGATGTTGTTGCGATACTCGAGGGAGCAGCTCTACAGAATGTTGGTCAAACTTTCTTTACAACAGAAAGGTATAATAAACGTACGTATTTCCAGTCGATTCCCAACTTCTCACTAACACCCACCGGCAGGGGCACCGGGTGTCACCTTCTTCATATACCGCTCCTCCTCCCTCAACTTCCAAATAAAAACATGACCATAAGGCATTCAATTCGCATACAAAAACAGCTCTGTGTTATAAGGCAGTTCTACATTCACCAGCAAAACTAATATACTTGATAATGGTCAGGGGAAATCTTGGGATGCTGTCGCCACTCCCCAACTTGAAACCTTTTGCTTCTTGTGAGTCTAGTTTGATTAATTTATATGGTTTCAGGAGCATCTTTTGGAGGTGGAATTGGATGAGGAAGGGCCAGATGATTTGGTTCATCACAAGACCTTAGATCTAGCCCTTTGAAAAATCAAAAATTGGACATTAGTGGAGAGATTCCATTACACAGAATCTGCTCCAATGCTTCCACAGTTTCCATATCTAGCATGCCGTACTGTGGCAACATAATATTGAAATTATGCCTCACCATTGACATAATCTAGAACTCGCGTATCTCGATTGCCACAGTTTCCTGGTC
Organism: Asterias rubens; assembly: GCF_902459465.1. Taxonomy (NCBI): domain Eukaryota; kingdom Metazoa; phylum Echinodermata; class Asteroidea; order Forcipulatida; family Asteriidae; genus Asterias; species Asterias rubens. The sequence continues at coordinate 7,003,049 of NC_047079.1, read as the reverse complement.
GCCCGTTTATATCGGAGGGTGGGTCCTTGTTGATGTCTGGGGTTTTTTTCTTTGTCTTTTTTGGGTTGTTGGTTTTGTTGTTGGTTGTTGTTGCTGTTGCTTACTGGTGCTGCTGCTGTTACTGGTGATGCTGCTGCTAGCTGCTGCTGCTGTTGCAGTCATTGTTTATACCGTTGTTGTAGATCGAGTCTGCGAGCACATCACAATACGTGTTTGAAATCAGACACTTTTAAAGGGAACTCTAAAAACGAATGTAAAACCATAACTAATGAAATCGTATCTGCATTAAAGCAGTTGAGTTTAGTATTCTTCAATTCTGACCCATTTTCTAAGAAATATACATTACTGTTTTCGATCCAAACACAAGTTGTAGTAAACACAGTTCCTCTCGACCCCCAAAACCAAGGAATATACAACTTGCTTGAAGACTCTTTTGAATGCGTATACCTTCCTCCCCCTCTAGCCCTAAGATTCCTACTATCTCTAACCTTTATTTATGTAATGTATAATTGCAACCCGGGGTAGCCAATCTAGGACATTTATTTCCACTCTATTAAATCAAGAACGGGAAGAAGAGACACCGTCAACAGACTACTGCCAGTCAACATGATGCGAGAAATGCTGCCCATCCTGAGGCGGTGGACAGACAGTTGACTGACACCTGCCTTCATTATTGACAGCATCTCTCCGTGGAGGAGGATGGGGATGAAATTGCGGCTGTAAAACCGTTGGTAATACTCAAGATTAATCTGTGGGGAATTCGAGGCTAAAAGAGGAAGTTATTTGCTTGGGATGGTAAGGGCATGCATCTTTTAATGTCTTTTTGACTATTTGTACATGTATTTTTACTGATAGTTTTTGTTTGTAAACTGTACATTTCGACTTGGAGACGAAGTATTGCAGTATTTCAATAAACCTCCAATAATAATAATAATATACAATCATATCAAAAATTTCCCGTTCGTACAATTGACATGGTTTGGATACTCTAATGTATGTGAAAATATTGATGTATTAAGTAAAATTATGAGCACGATGTTAGTATAAAATTGCTTGAATTTCTTGTCAACATGTATGATACATGTAAACCAATGTATTTAAAAACATGTTCAAGATCAAGCAAAATGATAATGTATTCCTCAAAGTGTAAACCACCAGTATTATGAAAATTGGCTGGGAAAGTTGAATTCAAGAGGGGGCGCTATCATGCGTAAGTTTGCCATTTCTCGCCATCGGGGGGGGGGGGTAGCAGATTTCCAGAGCTCTCCTCACACCGGCTTTCTTTTCCCGTTTGTCTAAACCAAAGCTTTTGATAAATGTATCGTGTCATGCCAAACAACATTTGTTAGTAAATACACAACTTTGCAGATTAAAATCAGGGAATCCGGGGGTGGGTGGGGTAACACAGCTAACAAAATAACAATGACACAAATAAAAATCATTTATAATTTGAGCCTGCTGAGAATAATAAATCAATTATTTAGTTGGGCAATTAGTAGCACGATTCCCATCAGTTGTGAATTAAGGAGTTTAGTTTGGATGTTTTTTAAAGGAGTTGTTTTCCACTGGTAGGAAAAAAATCACAGTTTCAGCTATATCTGGAGGTTTCCCATCCTGTATTTTGTATTTTTGTGTTGCCTGTTACAAATCCTAGTTTGCATGGCCTAAAGTGGGCCCAGACCCAACGACATGGCCGTATCATGCTGCAGTTTACCGTGTATACTCCTCAGTGAGATTTGGGAAAGTAAACCTGATGAACAGGAACAATAACATTGCGTAAAGTGCCTTGATCTACTACTACAATAATATTAGTGCGCTACAGTAACAATAACCCAAGTATTATTGTTAGTACCACGTGACCTACAGTCGACATTGTTGGTTCCACTAGCTTGAACAAACACCAGTGACTCAACTGGAATGTCGTAGCATGTTGTTCAGTTTATGTCTGAATTTCTGCTTGTCATTGAAATGAAATTTCGCTCATTGTGACGTCAGACAAAGATTCGTAATGCATGATTGGAGAGCCTGTAAAATAAATTTAAATCAGCCACTACGAATGACATAAAGTCTGTGTGAAAAAAAAAGAGTTTTGCTGTTGTGTACGGCGTTGACGTTACTATTCGGTTGTACCTGAGACCCAAGTTATGAAGTGACTGTAGAAACTGTCTGTGGACTTCTGGGGTTTTCCAAAACCTTTGGAACTAAGTAACTACTGTATCAAACGTTTGTTATTTCAAATGAAATCCTCAAGGATGGATGCAAACAAAGTAATTGTTAATTGCAAAATGACCGTACTGTGGATATGTTCGTTGTTGCTTTTGTTGGAACGAGCTACTCTGGTTTCCATGCAAGACACCACTGTACCAACAGCAACTATTAAGATTCTACCTGAATACACAACAGAGCCTCGTGAAGGAGACAGTGTTACTCTGGATTGTCAGATATCCTCAATCGAGAGACCTGATGACGTGCAATGGACAAAAAGGAGCAGTTTACAGGAAACTAAAACAGTTTTTGTAGATGCGAATGATCTTAGTACTGAACTCAGTCGTTTCTCTATAAGTCAACTACACGTTGTCAATTCAACAACGGCTCTTTATTCACATAACATAACCATAGATCCTCTCCAGCAATCGGACCAGGGATATTACCAGTGTTGTGTAAATAGAAGCACTGCTACTATCGCCAGATCTACTGAAGTTAATTTGCCTGTCCACCATCGTGATGAGTTTCCAGTTTGTTATCCTGATGGTCTAGCTACAGTGACTGTTGGCAGTAGTCTCTCATGCAAGACGTTATCAGGTTCAAGAATACCCACAGTGTCTGAAGAGGGAATGCCTAATGCAGCCAATGATGGATGGACTACTAATCCCACAAATGCCGGAGGAACACAAGGACAAGAACTCACAAGGACGGTAGCTAACTCAGATCATGGCAAAACTTTTCATTGTTTTTCAATATCTAATGTTTCACAAATGGCACTGGCATGCACTATTGGACCCTTAACAGTTTATACCCAAAATACCGGCCTCTCCGGTGCCGACATTGCCGGTATAGTAATCGGCGTCATCCTCCTCCTCATCATCATAGCTGTCCACACCCTCTGCTGTCGATGCAACCCCAAACGATGGATGTACGCCAAGTCATACCCCTTCGAGCTTGGAACTTCCTTTAGAGCATCACGGCAGCGGGGCAGCACGGGGAGTGCCCTACCCGACCCGGAGTTGGGGAACTCGGAACCACAAACAAACAACTTGAACTCCGATTCACAGGTTCCAACTGATGAGAACGACACCGGAATAACTGCGTTCGGATCCGGTCTAACCGAAAACCTTCATCAACCAACAGAGATACCTGAGCCCTGGACATCCGAACAACCAGATCCACAGTCAGCCGATACTAACTCTAAACCACCAGCGATTTACGCACAAGTGCAAAACAAGACCGCCGGAACCGATACTGAAGAACCGACTAAACCTAAACCACCAGCAGTTTATGCACAGGTTAACAAAATGACCCCAGTAACCGACTCTAAAGAACCGACTAAACCTAAACCACCAGCAGTTTATGCACAGGTTAACAAAACGACCCCAGTCACCGACTCTAAAGAACCGACTAAACCAGACCTGCCAGCAGTTTATGCACAGGTTAATCTACCGACCCCAGTAACCGAAACATCAGAATCGATTACCCCTCAATCCGCCATTAATACCGAGATGGATGAAAGTTCTTCTCAAGACGATGCAGAACTTCTCAAAGAAAACGGCAAAGATTCTTCTAAACTCAAGAACATTAAGAGCTTTGGTCAGAATCGTAATGGTCAGGTATCCAGACCCCCTAAGCCCGACCCTGTTGTAATTTACGCCGATTTGGACCTTCAAGAAACCGGGAATGATGAAGTCCACGCGCCCTCTGACGATTCGCAAACTGTTTACGCGTAATTAAGACGTTAGTCTGGACTATTCACCTGGGCCCAATTTCATAGCGCTGCTTAGCACACACATTTGCTTAGCATGAAATGTCTCCCTTGATAAAAACAGGAATGCCCCCAAAAAATCCACGTGATTTTCAGGATAAACAAACAACGGCTGAATACCAGTAAGAAGCAACATGCAACAAATGAAAGTTTGGCTCGTAGTCCTGTTTTTATCGAGGAAGAAATGTCATGCTAAGCAAATGTTTGTGCTTACCAGCTCTATGAAACTGGGCCATGTTATACAAAAGACAGATATTGGTTTTACAGACCCAGTGATTTCATTGGATATCTGCGTTTTGATTGGTCCGAATTTGGCAGCTGCCCAACATCACCTCGGACCAATCAAAACACACGCATGGAAAGCATACTTTCGGTCGTCTGTGTATGCGGTCAGCATTATCAACGTCTTTTTCCTACATTGTATATTCTAAAAACCTTACGAACAAACTGGTAGAAGTTCTACCAGTTTGTCAGAAACTTAAATTAATGTCAAACTGTTCTCTAAAATAAATGTGGTGTTTTTGTTTGCTATTTTAAGACAATTTCATTTAATATTGTGTACACAGACGTTGCATATACTAAAGTATTTTGGTGGGGAAAGAAAGATAAATAGAACCTTAATTCAGTTCTTAACCATAAATCACCGTGTAACGTTAATTGTACTAGTTTGTTTCCAAGACATAATGGAAGAAGGTGAAAAGGATGCTATAGCATTGTATAAAGTGTATATATTATAGTAACATGAAGGTTTTTTTTTTTTACACATTTGATTTATATGAATTCTCTTTAAAAAACGCCAATTTTGCTTTTGCCAAACTAGACAAAACAAATTATATTTTTAAAAACACTGTGGTGTATCAAGGGATATGTAGACCACTGTTGCATAACTGCACTTTATTGTACATTATGGGTGTACAGAAGCGTGCAAAGGTTTTATGGTGAACACAATTGCTTCTCATATCTCCTATATAGGTCTACACAGAATTGTTTAGTCCCTTTCAATTCGATCTCAGAAAATGCTTTCAATAAATAAAAATAACTTTACACGTGCCAATGGAACAATACTAATACTGTTTTATATTTTAAATAGCAGTTAACCCAACGATATTTTTTTACAGTTATGCTCTTTTATCTGATATAGCTTTTTAAACTCCCTCATCAGCTGCTTATGTCATTTAAGACTGAAATTCCTTATATCAATGTAAGTTTATTTTTATGCAATCCTTTTTATCGTGTGTATGTATTTTTGCCTGCATCAAAATATTTCTCGTGTAAAGGTTATGAAGTATTGTGTTCCCTTCCTATTGCAGGCCCGCCATAAATCAGGATCGGTTTTTCAGTATAACATACGGGGTTTTTACATCATGGGTAATCGCTCTATATTTCTGCAAAATGTTGATTTATTGAGGTACGATCTAATATGGTTAATCATTCCAGTTACCTGTTGACAAATACCTGCTTTCACTTGACCATGTTAAGTTTGTTAATTTTGTGGGGAAATAAAATAACGTAATGTCAAAATTACAGCTTGTGTTTCACATGGTGTGTGATTCAATAGCATTTCCAGGTTATCTTCTTGTTTTATCTCAACCAAAGTAGGCATATTAAATAAATATATCGCTCCATTGTAGCAAGCATTGATAGCACTCTTTATACAACAACAGGCGCTACATACATTATGTAGAGATCGGAGACCAGAACTCATGTTTCTTTGAAAAGCTACTAAAATAGTTCAACTAGAAAAACGGGGAATCCTGTTGACAAGCCAAACGAAACAATACAACAAAAATACACAACGATACCAAAGACAATGGCGAGCATAAATTAGCCTCAATACGGACACACAGTCCAAAAGGGGAAGTAAAGTGAATGTTTGAGTGAACAATGGCATAACTATGGTGGCCCTGAATGGACATCAAACATACACATTACGCAAGGTTTTTTTTTTTTTGCCCCGATTTGCAAGCATTCACGTGAATATTCACGTAAATATTTGAGACTGGGGGCCAGATCGAAAAATATAAGTTTGATGTCCCTTCAGGGCCACCATACATAACCCTAAACTAAAAGCAGGGGCCGATTTCACTAAGCATTAAAATTCATCGCAAGACAAATTTTCAGTATCACCATAGAGATTTGTATTGTGACATCACACTTTACTTAGCAACTACGATTGATTTGAAGTTACGATCAATTTGAGACCTTTGTGAAATCGGCCCCTGATCGTATGAAAGCTCTTTTCCAACGATCAGAACAATAAGTGTCATCCCCAGCTTGTTCAATTCATTCTGACCTTTAACTATGAGCTTGAACAATGCTCTTCGGGAGCATACTTATGTCTTTTTTTCTGTGTAGTTTTTAACTATATGTTTACCTTGTAATGCCACATAATTCAGCTTTGCGCAGGTTGATTTTTTAATTAAACAAAATGAATGAGAGAATGAATGGACACTATGACTTTTGTAGGGTCAAGTGTCTTGAAAATATGTGGTATGTGCGTATGTATGCCAACTTTTTAAAACAGTATTTGTACCATCCACTCATATTTTCTTCTAGTTTTTTTTATCCCCAGTAGAGTAACACCAGAAACTCTATACTGCGGTTTATATTGTGGAAATTTACCTTGATATCTTTGTTATTCATTGACCTACAATCGTCATTGAATAGTGCACATAAATAGACTTTACAGAAAAACACCTTTCGAATCAAATGGAAGGTTACAGACAACAATGTTTCTGGGTTGTTTTTATTCCTAGTCTCTATTGAAAAACAAAACTTGCTTATTGTGTTACATCAGACGAAGTTTTGAAATGGGTGTCTATGGTTTTGTGTATTTAACCCTGCACACGGCATGTTGTATATATGCAAATGAATACCGAGTATTGGAAAACACAAGTGAATGATTTTTAGTCGTGTGTTTGCTACTGTCAAGTTCAGACCATACCCAACGGGATTGTCTCGAAATGGTAAGACTTTCTGTGCGGGAACTTCTGTCTTGAGAATTAGCATTTCTTATGAAATCCGAAAGCATTAATGCAAGTAGCTTAGGAAATTATTACAGAATGACAACTGCACTGTGGATCTTTCTGTTGTTGATTTTGATAAGACGGCCTGGTCTGGTGTCTTCTCAAAATACCACTGGACCAACAGCAACTGTTCATATTCTACCTGAATACACAACAGAGCCACGTGAAGGAGACAGTGTTACGCTAGATTGTGAGATATCATCACTCCAGAGACCAGATGAAGTGAGATGGACAAGAAAGACAAACGGGTCTGAAACCATCATTGTGAAAGGGAATGCTACTTTCACAAATGCTGGCAAACGAATCAGTGTAAGTCCATTGAAAGTCGTTTCAACAGGTTTATACGTGTGTTCACATAAGATAACCATCTCTCCTCTCCGGCGACCTGATGATCAGGGATTTTACACGTGTGAGGTGAACGTTAGCAGTAATACCATAACATCTTCAGAAATGTATTTGCATGTCCATAGTCGCAATGAGTTTCCAGTTTGTTTACCAGGTGGTCCAGCTACAGTGGCTATTGGCAGTAGTCTCTCGTGCAATACGTTATCAGACACAAGAATGTCTTCAGTGTCTGAAATGGGAATGACTACTGAGGCCAATGGATGGATTATTAGTCCCACAAATGCCGAAGGTAGTCCAGGACAAGAACTCACAAGGACGGTAGCTAACTCAGATCATGGCAAAACTTTTCATTGTTTTTCAATATCTAATGCTTCAGCCATGGCACTGGCATGCACTATTGGACCCTTAACAGTTTATACCAAAAATACCGGCCTCTCCGGTGCCGACATTGCCGGTATAGTAATCGGCGCCATCCTCCTCCTCGTCATCATAGCTGTCCACACCCTCTGTTGCCGATGCAATCCCAAACGATGGCTGTACGCCAAGTCATACACTTTCAACGTGGGAAGTTCCTTCGCATCAACGCTAGAGCGGGACAACGCCATTCTAACGCAGCCCGACGCAGAGCTTAGAAACGTTGAACTTGAGAATGACAACTTCGGCGTTCTAGCTTCCGCAGTGGACGGGATCGATGACGCAATTTGTGGGTCCGATACTGAAGACGCCGGCCAAGGCTGCGACCATGAGCCAGAAGTGACTGCTTTCTCGACATCGGAGCAGCCCTATCCGATGTCGACCGATCCCAAACCTACACCTCCAACAATGTATGCCACGGTGCATCAAGCAACCCCAGTAACCGATACTAAAAAACAGATTGAACCAAACTTAACAGCAGTATATGCCACGGTAAATAAAACGACCCAAGTAATTGACTCTAAAGAACCAATTGAACCCAAACCACCAGCAATTTATGCACATGTAAATAAAACGAGTCCAGTAACCGGTACGAAAGAACCGGCCAAACCTAATTTCTCAGCTGTATATGCCAATGTAAATGAAACGACTCCAGTAACCAACTCTAAAGAACCGACTGAACTTAAACCACCAGCAATTTATGCCCCGGTGAATAAACCGACCCCAGAAACCGAGTCTAAAGAACTGACTGGACTTAAGTCACCAGGAATTTATGCCCAAGTGAATAAACCGACCCCAATAACCGACACCTCGGAACCGATTACCCACCAACCCAACCCGTCAGTGAATAATACTGAGATCGATAAAAATGCTTCTCAAGACGACAAAGAACTTCTCAAAGAAAACGGCAAAGATTCTTCCAATCTCAAGAACATTAAGAGGTTTGGTCAGAATCGTAATGGTAAAGTATCCAGACCTCCTCACCAAGAACCTGTCTTAATCTACGCCGATTTGGACCTTAAGGAACCTGTGAATGATGAGGTTCACCCGCCCTCTGACGACTCACAAACTGTTTACGCACAAATCAAATATTAGTCAAATTTCATAGAGCTGCTAAGCACAACAATTTGCTTAGCATGACATTTTTGCCTTTAAAAAAAACAGCACTACCAACCAAATGTTCGCGTTAATCTTTCAGGATACGCAAACAACAACGGAATACCAGTAACAAGCAATATGCAACAAATGGAAATTTGTTTGGTAATCCTGGAGATTTTTTAGGAAGAAATTTCATGCTAAGCAATTTGTTCTGCTTAGCAGCTCTATGAAATTGGGTCATGGTCCCGTCTTTGTCGCTAGCCTTGCATGCCCAATGCTTTTATTGGATACAATTATTTCATTGGATAAACGTGCAGTGACGTAAACTTTCCACTGTGTTTCGATTGGTCCGTTGTGATGTTTGCAAACGGCTTTTACTGTAATGAATTGTACTGTAAACTTAAAGGCGAAGTATACATTCGGTTAATAGAGCTGTTTGATTGTTTTAATCATATAAACTAAATGTAGATGTATCGATGAAAATAACACGTGAAAAATTAATTTAAAAAGGGGATCGCTTTTTAAGATATCACCGAAATTTCGGAGCGATTATGTCCACACGCAGTTAGAATTAACCCGTTGTAGAATTACATTATGAACGTTATGCAGTATATATAACCCTTTTCAAATTCAAATTTTGGGGCATACAATTTTGCATCTTTTTAATACATAACCGCATTACTTCGAGGTGAAATGATTCTCAAAATGCTTTATACTATCGAAAGCTGTAGTAGGCTTTCAACCAAAAGCTTGCTGTTACCATTAATTTTAAGAGCGATTACCAAACGTATACCTTTAATAGTATGTAAATATTTAGAAAAACACTGATATCGGCGATCGTATAAGTGTTAAAGAAAATGCATGACTTTGTACATTTAGGGCTTTCATGGCTGGCAAAATACTGCACTGGAAATGTTACAACATCAATGTGTACATGTAGTCTTATCATGTCCATATGAGTTTACAATTTTTGAACGAAATAGCAGCTGAACAAAATGTTGAGATGCGCCCTCTTTTGAAATAGTGACAAGTGTAGAATTTCACCGTACGGTAAACAGAGCCATGGACTTGGGCCAGAATAACATGGAAAGCAAAGTTTACGTATAGTGCTTAATGTTACATCATTTTGGCAAATTGTTAGGCATACTGTAGCTTATATAGACGAATCGTTGCGATACCAGCTACCATAATATAGGATTCGAACTGCCTCTCTAGCTACCGGGCAATCTCGGTAGGCTAGTTGACACTGTTCTAGATGCAAAGGTCGTGGGTTCGAATCCCTACCGAGGATAATTTCCTGTGATTTTTGTTCACAGAACTTGGGGAAGTATTAACACACATCGGTGTTTATGGGTTAATCCAACGTGAATCATACTTTAATAAAAGACTGATGACAAATATTTATAACTGCGTCCACATGAATGACTTTATGGTTCGGTAGACATGTATGGTTTGTTCAAATCATTTTAGTAAAGGAGAACAGACCACGACAACTCTTAAACTGCCATAGGTATATTCCTGGCCGAGCTTTCTTGTCTCCATTCCATATATCTGGATCTGTGTTTCCAGAATCTCTGGTGGTTGTTAAAAACCGAATCAACAAGTGGCGTTTAGAACATTTAGAACAACGGTGTTTGTTGAGTTCGGATCCTTCAGCTGTTGTTAGACATTGCTGCTAAACTTACAAAGCCAAAACCCACAGGTTTATGTAACTGAAGGTGTACATAACTGCCATTGCATATTCACCCGGAAATACATCAGCAGTAACTGCTCTAGAGAAGTTTGGTTCAGATTGGCATTGGCGACTTACAACGAAGAAAAATAATCCAACATGGGAATCCTATGTTACCGTGGTTGTTGTTTAGTCTTCTTGTGGTTGTGTCTCCCATCACCGAGTCAATGTCAGGTCAGTCAGGTCACTATCTCCAGTTTCCCAGTGCAACCAGTTGAGAATGGTAATGTTACTCTGACCTGCAACGCTGCTGGCTTTGACCCCAACGCTCACATGTTTACCTGGCAAAGATTTTACAAATCGTCTTACGTCAATGTCACACAGGATGATAGAATGTCCTTCAGCCCTCCTAATCTAGTTAATGAAATAGTGAAACTTTATTCCCAAAGTCTCACAATGACCAACCTTACGCAATCAGATGAAGGATTATACTTGTGCGTCATCATTGCGAGAGGCTCTGGAACTATAATTACAAATGGACAAGTTGGTTTTACGGTAAACTCAACCGAAGAGTTTCCAGTCTGTTTCACGGACGGTCCGGCAGTTGTGAACGAGGGAGACATTCTGACATGTAGCACGGTCATCGATGAAAGAACCCCAGTGGTCAGTGATACGAACAGTCCCGTAGAAAGGCCAGATTGGGAACTTAATACGACTCAAGCAGGAAACGAACCTGGATCACGGTTGCAGAAGAGTGTCCAAGTTTTAGATGATGGAGTCACATTTTTATGTTTTTCAATAAGACCGGAGAACGCAAACTGGACGTCTCTTTCCTGCAAGATAGGACCCTTGACCGTCATCCCCTACCCTACCACGCCTATAACAACTCCAATAATTACTGGTATAACAATCTGTCTAATCCTTCTTGTTGGTCTGGTTACCATCCTCCTCTCATACTTCATGTACCGACGTAAAAGGACACGTAATACAACGTCAGACACGGGGCCAAACCAGCAAACTCCATCCCATATTTATGCCACTTCGATACGCAAGGACAGCCAGGCCTCGTCTGCAGCTAAAGGAGAGGTTCCCAACTACGCCAATGTGAACACCAAAGCAGAGGTACCCAACTACGCCAATGTGAACTCTTCTTCTTCTAATCTAAGCGGGGTACGCACGGATCTCTCCCGCCCGGGACCTTCCTCGAACACGCCCTCCAATCAGAAGGACGTAACTGGACACAAGTACGCCAATGTGAACACCAAATCAGAGGTGTCTAGTCACAACTACGACCCGGTTTACACCAAAGCAGAGGTTCCCAGTCACAATTACGACAATGTGAACACCAAAGCAGAGGTTCCCAGTCACAACTACGCCAATGTGAACACAAAAGCAGAGGTTCCTAGTCACAACTACGACCCGGTTTACACCAAAGCAGAGGTTCCCAGTCACAATTACGACAATGTGAACACAAAAGCAGAGGTTCCTAGTCACAACTACGACAATGTGAACTCTTCTTCTTCCAGTCATTGCGTGGCACATAAATGATTTATCCCCCCCTGGACCTTCCTCGAACACGCCCTCTAATCAGAAGGATGTGATAGTACAGACAGGAGCATACATGGAGCTCAGTCCACAATAATCGAAACTCGACGTGTACACAGAACTCAAACTTTAGGAGAACCTTGCCTTCAGATGTACGTACAGAAAAACTTTGTATATTATTGTAATGAATTGGAAATAGTGCAAACCTCTGTATAATTTCTTAGGAGAGGTTTGCGGTAACACCATGTGGATACCTCTGTTTTCATTAGTAAAGGTTTTAAAAGAACCGATGGTTAACGACTCAACGTTTCGTTTAGCATGCTCCAATTGTCTTCAAGATAATACTGGACTTGATGATTGGCACAACCAAAACCAGATATCCACATGGTTTTACACCAAACCTGTAATAGCTGTACTTCCACATGCTACTTTTAAGATTCTTGACCGCGTTATGGAGGTTGACAATGTGCTACAAATTTCGAAACTTGACAAATTCCATGAATCCTTTCCCTCTGGTTACGTCACTGATCATAGCAATGGTGACCATACTTAACTTAGTTTTATAAGACAATGTCATAGGAGTCTTACTTTTAAAAACTACCCTTTTTTTTCTCCCGGAAAAAAATGTATTTCGTAATCTATATTTAATATTGCAACAACAGTTTCTCACAGAACAATCACAAGTTGCTGAAACTCAAAACCTTGCAAAAATATTCTTTACTGTACTAAAAAAAATATTTACCGTTTCAGTATCCCCGAGCAGTTGAAACCAGTATTGATATATTTTGGTCTATGAAAGGAAAAACCGTATAATATAACACATTATTCACTCGCACCCTCGAATTTACCTAAGAAAACTACACAACAGAGGTCACGACCCTAAACTTCACAACTGCGTAAAAATGGTTCATAACAAGGAAACTTACGCCGCAACTACTCCCGTATTATATTGACGTTGGGTTTAGTTTGCGTGCGCAGACAGAGTACAGCAACTCAGTCTCGAGACTGTGACCAAGTTGCGAGGTTGATACCCAACCAACTCACTGTCAAGTTGGTATGAGAACTATATGCTCATGCTATAGCATGCAACACGGTTTGAACAGTCCAATGGTGAACATTACAATCAGTAAATACTAATATAGGACCTAGACATTCAGTGAGGCTGCAGAAGTTGAGTGGCGTTCCATTAATGACCGAATATTTACTTCACGGTGTAGTCAACATACGACCATGGAGGACCAACGTAGAGACATTGTGAAAGGTATTTGGTTTTTAGCATTGATGTTTTCTTCGCTGATATTCTCGGTTCGCTGTCAGTCAGATCCTTCAATGACTCTTGAAGTTTCTCCCAACCTGACGGTGCAGCGGGATGGAACTACGGTCAGTCTTCTCTGCCATGTTGATGGTTTCGATGCTTCAACTCATTTTATAGCGTGGTTCAAAGAGGGACCAGCCTTTTTTGTTGTTACCAGTAAGAATGTGTCTGTTTATATAAATGAGCGATATCTGGTTAGCTTCACAGAGGATGTGATTTCAACCTTTAATCTAACATTCACTGAAGTAGAGACAACTGATACAGGAACATACGGCTGCAATCTTATTCGTCCAATTGGTGAAACGTCTTCTACGAGGGTTTTAGGCAAGAAACTAGTTTTGTCAGTGTACCCCAGAGACGCCTTCCCGTCCTGCAGTCCAAACGGTCCGGAGAAATTAACAGTTGGAAGTCAAATCTCCTGCAGAACATCTGGAAGGGCAACACCATCGATTGATGCAGAATATGGTGAATGGAGGATCTACTTTGGTCAATATGGTATAGCGGTCATCTTAAAATATGTTACAACAATAGACAATTCACAAACGTATATTTGTGTTGCAAACTTACCGTCGTCTGACATGAATGTGTCTTGCACTATTGGACCTTTAAATGTTGTTGACATCGAATCCACAAGACAAATAAAAACAACAACAACAACTAGGCCTACCGGTATAACAGTCGTAACACCAGGCCTGTCTGTTGGTCAAATCACCGGTATTGTCATTGGAGTGCTCGTCTTCATCATTCTCGTTGCAATGCATGTGTTGTGCTTCCGATTCGACCCAAGAAGGTGGAGGCTCGCAAAAGACTTCCTCATTGACTGCGGTAGCTCCCGGGAAACCCAAGAGGCTCAAGAAGATGCTTCAAGCAGTCCACCTGATGTACCGATGAGTAGAGAAGGAGATGACGTGCCTCATGTATACTGTTCGACCCTGGACGAAAACCCCCAGCCTGGTCTTTCCTCTATTCAACCCGTCGAGCAAGAGAAAGATGCCAGCACTAGGGAAGCAGATCCTTACATGGAGTTGGACATTGCATACGAGAAACCATCTCAGTATGCAGAACTTAAACTCTAGCTGACCGAACTCTTGGCATTGATTTACACCGTAGACATGACTTAAACTTTAAAGGAACTGGACTTCATTGGTATAAAGTCAAAGATCAGTATTCTCACTTGTATGCATAAAATAAAAATCGGTGAAAATTTTGACTCAATCGATCATTAACGTTGTAAGAGAATAATGGAAGAAGAAAAACACCATTGTTGCAAAAAATGGTGTGCTTTCAGATGCCTAAAAAGGCTTCAGGCCTAAAGCATTTCATTTTTTAGTGAGAAATTGTCTCTTCCCCAAAAACCACTTTACTTTAAAGGGGACCATTTCTCACAATATGTTATACTATCAACAGCTATCCATTGTTCAAGATCAAGTGAATGTGTATACTAACCATTGTTTTGAGTTAATACCTATAGTGTCCGGTGCCTTTAAGTCTAAGACTGTACGTTGATTGAACAAGTCAAAAATAGTAGCCTACGGGTGCAACAGCTTTTGTATTAAATATTCCGATTTGATATCATAAACGATTGAAAACTGTGTATCTATGAAAATTTGGAAATCTGAAAATATATCTAAGAATTTGTATTGGTGGCGGTCTTTTTTGTTTCATGTACAATTTTAAATTGTGTTTTTGAATTAAGTTTACATGACGTATTAATCAATTCAAAATGTTTAAAAAATGCTTTTCTTTATGTGTTTAATTTTTTTTTTAATTTAACCCAAACAAGAGCTGCATTGTTCTGTTTAACGGACACAATTATTCAGATTTGATATCAGGGAATGGATGATACTTCTTTTAGAGTAACGATGCATATTTTGAAATCTGACCGAACTTCGAGTAAGTGGTGGAGGTTTTTTTATGGTTCATTTGTGTTTTTATATTTGTTTTTAAAGTTATTTTACAAGACGTGTCAATCAATATATAATGATTAAAATACATTTTATGTTTTGAGAATCGAGCTGCCTTTTATTTTTGTTTGCATGAGAACAATGAAAAAAAAAATTATGTTTTTAAATCTACATTAATCTTGCTAAAATGTCCTGAGAGGAACGGGAGTCTCATCATCCTTAAGTGTTTTGAGGATGGAACATTCATCTGAGAAAATAGTGTAGCTGCAAATTACCAAGTTTTAGAAATATGAACAAAATAATCAATACACACAAAGTTTTCAAATGATAAGGGGGAAACATTCCAAGCAGCCAATTCCAATGTGTAGCTGCGTTAGCAAGCCGCCATGGCGGAAATCATTGGCGTATTTCAGGGTTGGTTTCTCATGATGAATGGTTCAATCAGGTTTGCAGTGCAGTTATGGATCGTGGGAAATCATATTTCTTTCAATAGTTAATAGAAGAGCCTTTGAAGACAGTTTGGTCTTAAGAACCAGCATTGAGATGACAAACATTTCAAATAAATGAAAAACTGATGCAGTTTTAAGTCAAATCTTTTCTACTCGTAAGTTTGTGGAAACTTAAATAAGGTTTCACGTTGTCTGTCATCATTCTAGAAATTTGAAGCTGCTTTCGAGAAATCAATTGCTTGTCTTGTTGATACAAACAAAATCAACAAGTGACGTCAGAACATTGTACAAATTGTGTCATTTCATACGGAATGCTTTCCTTTGTTGATAGAACTTATGCATTGTTCAAAACCATACTCAGTGATAGGTGTCAAATCATAATAATGCTTGGAGCTGTACTGCACAGCATGTTACGTTTGTGAATACTTTACGACATCAGTAGTAACTCTGGTTTAATGAAATATGTCTGGTGCCTAAAGACGAGAAAACCATAGATAAAGAATTTAATATGGGAATCATCTATACCATTGATGGCTGTTTGGTCTTCTTCTGGCTTTGTCTTCTGTTCTCGGGTCATTGTGAGGTCACTGTCTCCAGAGTATCAGTTTATCCTCAGCAATCATTCACGAACAGAACTGTTACTCTAAACTGCCTGGCTACTGGCTTTGATCCGGATGTACACAGTTTACCTGGCAGCATTATGTTAGTCCTTCTTACTCTGAAGTCATTGAGGATGCTAGAATTTCCGTCAGCCCTGTTGATCTGGATAAAGAAACATCGACAAGTTATTCTCAAAACCTAACAATCACCAGACTGACATCATCTGATGTTGGGTCATACCTGTGCGTCATTATTAGGAAAGACGATAAAACTGTAATTACACATGGAGAAGGGCGTCTTACTGTAAACTCAACCGAAGAGTTTCCAGTCTGTTTCCCAGACGGTCCGGCAGTTGTGAACGAGGGAGACATTCTTACATGTAGCACGGTCATCGATGAAAGAACCCCAGTGGTATGTGATACATACAGCCCTGTAGAAAGACCAGATTGGGTCAAGACTCCTCTATCAGTCAACGATTCGGGATCACGGTTGCAGAAGGGTGTCCAGTTTCAGATGATGGAGTCATATTTTTCTGTTTTTCAATAACACCAGAGAATCCAAACTGGACGTTTCTTGCCTGCACGATAGGACCCTTGACCGTCATCCCCTACCCAACCACACCTGTAAGAGCTTCAGCAGTCTCTACTTACGAAACTGGCCCCTCTGTCGGTGTAATTATTGGGATAACAATCCCTTTAATACTTCTTGTTGGTCTGGTTACTATCCTCGTCTCATACTTCGTGTATCGTAAAAGGACACGTAGTACCACCTCAAACACGGGGCCAAACCAGCAAAATCCATCCCATATTTATGCTACTTCGATACGCGAGGACAGCCAGACCTCGTCTACGGCCAAAGCAGAGTTTCACAACTACACCAATGTGAACACCAAAGCAGAGGTACTCAACTACGCCAATGTGAACACCAAAGCAGAGGTTCCCAACTACGCCAATGTGAACCCTTCTTCTTCTAATCTAAGCGGGGCACGTACGGATCTCTCCCGCCCGAGACCTTCCTCGAACACGCCCTCTAATCAGAAGGATGTGATAGTACAGACAGGAGCATACATAGAGCTCAGTCCTCAAGAATCGAAACTCGACGTGTACACAGAACTCAAACTTTAAGAGAACCTTGCCTTCAGATGACCGCAAAGAAAAACTGTATATGTTGTTATGAATGCACTTTGAAAGTATTACCAATTTTTTTATAAATTCTTCGCCATATATTACGTTGACTATTTGCCAAAATAATTTCAAACCTTGACAAAACACGTCATGAGCCCTCTCCCTTTGGTTATACGCCACTGTTCATAGCGTTGATAAACATACTTATTTCTCATGAAAGTTTTACTTTCTAACAAACTGCATTTCCTTATACGGAAGTGCTGTCACATAATATGAACAAAATAAGCATTTTAACAGTCTCTTGCTAGTGGGCAATCTCGGTGGTCCAGTTGCTTAGCGATGCTCTAGAATTGCAAATGTCGTGGGTTTGGGTAAAAGTCCCACCCGAGTAATATGCCTGTGGTATTTTTCACAGAACTCGGGAAAGTACTGAGTATAAAGTCGTTACATGCATCGGTGTAGCCCGGTAAAACCAACATGAATAATACTGAAGCTGTTGTAACAAGAAAAATTGAATAATAGACTGATGAAAATAGTTATAAAACTGGTCCATATCCATGACTTCAGGGTTCGGTACACAAGAATTGTTTATTCAAATCATTACGTTGAGGGCATGACCAAACTCACAAACTGACTAGGGTGTATACCTACAGCAATTATTACACATGAATATGCTAGTGGGTTTTCGTGTTTCGAGCTCCGGGTTCTAAAACTTCGTTCAATGTTAGCAATTACAGACGGATGTACTTGCAGTTATAATGTAATCTTGTCTAATAAACTTGTAGAACGATTTGTTGAAACTGAATTAGCCGAACTTTTTTGTCTCCATTTCAAACACGGGATCTGCGTTGCAAGGATCTGTGGTGGTTGGTGCAAACAGAATCGACAAGTGACGATTGAAACATTGTATTCGTTGTTTATTGAGTTATGATCACTCAGTTGTTGTTAGACATTATTGCTGCTAAACTTACAAATCAAAACCCATTGGTTTATGTATGTAAGTGAAGTTGTTCATGACTGCAATATTGTATTTGCATATTCACCCGGAAATACATCAGCAGTAACTGCTCTAGAGAAATTTGGTGTGGATTAGCGACTTACAACCAAGAACCAACAATCCAACATGGGAATCCTATGTTACCGTGGTTGTTGTTTAGTCTTCTTGTGGTTGTGTCTCCCATCACCGAGTCAATGTCAGGTCAGTCAGGTCACTGTCTTCGCAGTAAGAAGCTTCCCTAGTCAACCAGTCGAGAATGGTAATGTTACTCTGACCTGCAACGCTACTGGCTTTGACCCCAACGCTCACATGTTTACATGGCAAAGATTTTATAACTCGTCTTTCGTCAATGTCACACAGGATGATAGAATGTCCCTCAGCCCTCCTAATCTAGTTAATGAAATAGTGAAACTTTATTCCCAAAGTCTCACAATCACCAATCTTACGAAATCGGATGAAGGGTTATACTTGTGCGTCATCATTGCGAGAGGCTCTGGAACTATAATTACAAATGGACAAGTTGGTTTTACGGTAAACTCAACCGAAGAGTTTCCAGTCTGTTTCCCAGACGGTCCGGCAGTTGTGAACGAGGGAGACATTCTGACATGTAGCACGGTCATCGATGAAAGAATCCCAGTGGTCAGTGATACGAACAGTCCCGTAGAAAGGCCAGATTGGGAACTTAATACGACTCAAGCAGGAAACGAACCTGGATCACGGTTGCAGAAGAGTGTCCAAGTTTCAGATGATGGAGTCACATTTTTCTGTTTTTCAATAAGACTGGAGAACACAAACTGGACGTCTCTTTCCTGCAAGATAGGACCCTTGACCGTCCTCCCCTACCCTACCACGCCTATAACAACTCCAATAATTACTGGTATAACAATCTGTCTAATCCTTCTTGTTGGTCTGGTTACCATCCTCGTCTCATACTTCATGTACCGACGTAAAAGGACACGTAATACAACGTCAGACGCGGGGCCAAACCAGCAAACTCCATCCCATATTTATGCCACTTCGATACGCAAGGACAGCCAGGCCTCGTCTGCAGCCAAAGGAGAGGTTCCCAACTACGCCAATGTGAACACCAAAGCAGAGGTACCCAACTACGCCAATGTGAACCCTTCTTCTTCTAATCTAAGCGGGGTACGTACGGATCTCTCCCGCCCGGGACCTTCTTTGAACACGCCCTCCAATCAGAAGGACGTAACTGGACACAACTACGCCAATGTGAACACCAAATCAGAGGTGTCTAGTCACAACTACGACCCGGTTTACACCAAAGCAGAGGTTCCCAGTCACAATTACGACAATGTGAACACCAAAGCAGAGGTTCCTAGTCACAACTACGACAATGTGAACTCTTCTTCTTCCAGTCATTGCGGGGCACATAAATGATTTATCCCCCCCTGGACCTTCCTCGAACACGCCCTCTAATCAGAAGGATGTGATAGTACAGACAGGAGCATACATGGAGCTCAGTCCACAAGAATCGAAACTCGACGTGTACACAGAACTCAAACTTTAGGGGAACCTTGCCTTCAGATGTACGCACAGAAAAACTTTGTATATTATTGTAATGAATTGGAAATAGTGCAAACCTCTGTATAATTTCTTAGGAGAGGTTTGCGGTAACACCATGTGGATACCTCTGTTTTCATTAGTAAAGGTTTTAAAAGAACCGATGGTTAACGACTCAACGTTTCGTTTAGCATGCTCCAATTGTCTTCAAGATAATACTGGACTTGATGATTGGCACTACCAAAACCAGATATCCACATGGTTTTACACCAAACCTGTAATAGCTGTACTTCCACCATGCTACTTTTAAAACTCTTGACCGCGTTATGGAGGTTGACAATGTGCTACAAATTTCGAAACTTGACAAATTCCATGATTCCCTTTCCTCTGGTTACGTCACTGATCATAGCTATGATGACCATACTTAACTTAGTTTTATAAGACAATGTCATAGGAGTCTTACTTATAAAAACTACAATTTTTTTCTCCCGGAAAAAAATGTATTATTTCGTCATTTATATTAAATATTGCATCAACAGTTTCTCACAGAACAATCACAAGTTGCTGAAACTCAAAACCTTGCCAAAATATTCTTTACTAAAAATATTTACCGTTTCAGTATCCCCGAGCAGTTGAAACCAGTGTTGATATATTTTGGTCTATGAAAGGAAAAACCGTATAATATAACACATTATTCACTCGCACCCTCGAATTTACCTAAGAAAACTACACGACAGAGGTCACGACCCTAAACTTCACAACTGCGTAAAAATGGTTCATAACAATGAAACTTACGCCGCAACTACTCCCGTATTATATTGACGTTGGGTTTAGTTTGCGTGCGCAGACAGAGTACAGCAACTCAGTCTCGAGACTGTGACCAAGTTGCGAGGTTGATACCCAACCAACTCACTGTCAAGTTGGTATGAGAATTAAATGATCATGCTATAGCATGCAACACGGTTTGAACAGTCCAATGGTGAACATTACAATCAGTAAATACTAATATAGGAACTAGACATTCAGTGAGGCTACATAAGTTGAGTGGCGTTCCATTAATTACCGAATATTTACTTCACGGTGTAGTCAACACAAGACCATGGAGAACCAACGTAGAGACATTGTGAAAGGTGTTTGGTTTTTAGCATTGATGTTTCCTTCGCTGATATTCTCGGTTCGTTGTCAGTCAGATCCTTCAATGACTCTTGAAGTTTCTCCCAACGTGGCGGTGCAGCAGGCGGGAACTACGGTCGGTCTTCTTTGCCATGTTGATGGTTTTAATGCTTCAACTCATTTTCTATCGTGGTTCAAAGAGGGGTCAGGCGGTTTCGTTGTTACCAGTAAGGATGTGTCTGTTAATATAAATGAGCGGTATCTGGTTAGCTTCACAGAGGATATGATTTCAACCTTCAATCTAACATTCAGTGAGGTAGATACAACTGATACAGGAACATACCAATGCTATCTTATTCGTCAAATTGATGAAACGTCCTCTATGGGGGAATTGAAGAAAAGTTTAGTTTTGTCAGTGTACCCCAGAGACTCATTCCCGTCCTGCAGTCCAAACGGTCCGGAGACATTAACAGTTGGAAGTCAAATCTCCTGCAGAACATCTGGAAGGGCAACACCATCGATTGATGCAAAATATGGTGAATGGAGGATCTACTTTGGTCAGTATGGTATAGCGGTCATCTTAAAATATGTTACAACAATAGACAATTCACAAACGTATATTTGTGTTGCAAACTTACCGTCGTCTGACATGAATGTGTCTTGCACTATTGGACCTTTAAATGTTGTTGCCATCGAATCCACAACACAAATAAAAACAACAACAACTAGGCCTACCGGTATAACAGTCG
Source organism: Asterias rubens (assembly GCF_902459465.1). Classification (NCBI taxonomy): domain Eukaryota; kingdom Metazoa; phylum Echinodermata; class Asteroidea; order Forcipulatida; family Asteriidae; genus Asterias; species Asterias rubens. The sequence continues at coordinate 6,981,201 of NC_047079.1, read as the reverse complement.
TGAAATCAGGCCTGTCTGTTGGTCAAATCGCTGGTATCATCATAGGACTGGTCGTCTTCATCATTCTCGTTGCAATACATGTTCTGTGCTTCCGATTCGACCCAAGAAGGTGGAGGCTCGCAAAAGACTTCCTCATTGGCTGCTGCAACTCCCGGGAAACCCAAGAGGCTCAAGAAGATGCTTCAAGGAGTCCACCTGATGTTTCGATGAGTAGAGAAGGAGATGACGTGCCTCATGTATACTGTTCTGCCCTGGAAGAAAAACCCCAGCCTGGTCTTTCCTCTATTCAACCCGTTGAACACGAGAAAGATGCCAGCACTAGGGAAGCAGATCCTTACATGGAGTTGGACATTGCATACGAGAAACCATCTCAGTATGCAGAACTTAAACTCTAGCTGACCGAACTCTTGGCATTGATTTACACCGTACACATGACTTAAACTTTAAAGGAACTGGACTTCATTGGTATAAAGTCAAAGATCAGTATTCTCACTTGTATGCATAAAATAACAAATCGGTGAAAATTTTTACTCAATCGATCATTAAAGTTGTAAGAGAATAATGGAAGAAGAAAAACACCATTGCTGCCAAAAATTGTGTGCTTTCAGATGCCTAAAAAGGCTTCAGGCCTAAAGCATTTCATTTTTGAGTGAGAAATTGTCTCTTCCCCACAAACCACTTTACTTTAAAGGGGACCATTTCTCACAATGTGTTATACTATCAACAGCTATCCATTGTTCAAGATCAAGTGAATGTGTATACTAACCATTGTTTTGAGTGAATACCTTTAGTGTCCGGTGCCTGTAAGTCTAAGACTGTACGTTGATTGAACAAGTCAAAAATAGTAGCCTACGGGTGCAACAGCTTTTGTATTAAATATTCCGATTTGATATCATAAACGATTGAAAACTGTGTATCTATGAAAATTTGGAAATCTGAAAATATATCTAAGAATTTGTATTGGTGGCGGTCTTTTTTGTTTCATGTACGATTTTAAATTGTGTTTTTGAATTAAGTTTACATGACGTATTAATCAATTCAAAATGTTTATAAAATGCTTTTCTTTATGTGTTTAAATTTTTTTTAATTTAACCCAAACAAGAGCTGCATTGTTCTGTTTAATGGACACAATTATTCAGATTTGATATCAGGGAATGGATAACAGGGAATAGAGTAACGATGCATATTTTGAAATCTGACCGAACTTCGAGTAATAAGTGGTGGAGGTTTGTTATGGTTCATTTGTGTTTTTATATTTGTTTTTAAAGTTATTTTACAAGACGTGTCAATCGATATATATTGATTAAAATACACTTTATGTTTTGAAAACCGAGCTGCCTTTTAATTTTGTTTGCATGAGAACAATGAAAAACAAAATTATGTTTTTAAATCTACATAAATCTTGCTAAAATGTCCTGAGAGGAACGGGAGTGTCATCCTCCTTAAGTGTTATGAGGATGGAACATTCATCTGAGAAAATAGTGTAGCTGCAAGTTACACGATTCGGGATCACGGTTGCAGAAGAGTTTACAAGTTTCAGATGATGGTGTCACCTTTTTCTGTTTTTCCATAACACCGGAGAACAAAAACTGGACGTCTCTTGCCTGCACGATAGGACCCTTGACTGTCATCTCCTTCCCAACCACGCCCGCAACACCTCCAGTAGTTTCCACGCCTATGACAACTCCAACAGTATCCACTGACGAATCTGGCCCCTCTGTCGGTGTAATTATTGGTATAACAATCCCTTTAATCTTTCTTGTTGGTCTGGTTATCATCCTCGTCTCGTACTTCGTGTATCGTAAAAGGACACGTAATACCACCTCAGACACGGGGCCAAACCAGCAAAATCCATCCCATATTTATGCTACTTCGATACGCGAGGACAGCCAGACCTCGTCTATGGCCAAAGCAGAGGTTCACAACTACGCCAATGTGAACCCTTCTTCTAATCTAAGCGGGACACGTACGGATCTCTCCCGGCGGGTCCCTTCCTCGAACACGCCCTCCAATCAGAAGAACCTAAAAGGACAGACAGGACCATACATGGAGCTCGGTCCACAAGACTCGAAACTCGACGTGTACACAGAACTCAAACTTTAAGCAAACATTGCCTTGAGAAGTACGCAAAGAAAAATTATTGCGCTTTTGAGAGCTTTGTGGTTACACATGTGGATATTTTTTTGTTTTAACTATAGTAGTGGTTTTGAAAAGAACCGGTGGTTAACTACCCAATGTTTCGATAAGCATTCTCTGATTGTCTTCAGGAGAATTATGGACGCTATTATGGACGGCACCACTCAAAAACAGATATTCACGATGGTGCTACACCAAGCCTCTCAATAGTTCCACCATGCTAAGTTTCAAATCCTACTTTTAAACTCTTGACCACGTTATACTTTGCTAAAAATGTCGAACTTTGACAAAATCCATGATCCATCTCCCTCTGGTTACGTCTCTGCTCATAGCTATATTGACCATACCAAATTTACTTTCATAGGAAATTGTCGTGGAAGTTTTTCTTTTAACTGAAAACTACATTTAATTATTCAAAATTAACGTAGCATTTTGTATTTGTATATTGCAACAAAATGTTTTTCACAGAGCAATCATAGATTGTGAGACATTTAAACCTTTCTAAATGTTTTTTTTTTATACTAAATATGGATTCACCATTTCATTACATACCTATCAAATCAGTGTTGATAGAGGTGTGTGTATGACAAGAGAAACCGTATACTCAACAAATGGCATTCTTAAAACTACGCACCCACATATTTACCTAAGAAAGGCACACAATATAGAGGTCACGACCCTAAACTTCACAACTGCGTAAAAGTGGTTATAACAAGGAAATGCATGGGCTTCGAAAATAACGCCGCAACTACTCCCGTATTATAATGATGTTGAGTTTACTTTGTGTGCGCAGACAGAGTACAGCAAATCAGTTTTTAGACTGGGGCAAAACTGCGAGGTTGTCATCAAACAACTCACTTTCAAATTGACGACGGAATATACTCATGCTATATACAAGAGGGTTCGAGCAGTCCAATGGTGAACAATACAATCGGTAAATACTAACATAGTAACTAGACATTCAGTGAGGCTGCAGAAGTTGAGTGGCGTTCCATCCTTAACTGAATATTCACTTCACAGGGTAGTCAACACACGACCATGGAGGACCAACGTAGAGACATTGTGAAAGGTATTTGGTTTTTAGCATTGATGTTTTCTTCGCTGATATTCTCGGCTAGCTGTCAGTCAGATCCTCCAATGACTCTTGAAGTTTTTCCCAACGTGGCGGTGCAGCAGGCGGGAACTACGGTCAGTCTTCTTTGCCATGTTGATGGTTTTAATGCTTCAACTCATTTTATATCGTTGTATAAAGTGGGGTCAGGCAGTTTCGGTGTTACCAGTAAGGATGTGTCTGTTTATATAAATGAGCGATATCTGGTTAGCTTCACAGAGGGTGTGATTTCAACCTTCAATCTAACATTCACTGAAGTAGAGACAACTGATACAGGAACATACGAATGCACTCTTATTCGTCGAATTGATGAAACGTCTTCTAGGCTGGAATTGAAGAAAAGTTTCGTTTTGTCAGTGTACCCCATAGATGCCTTCCCGTCCTGCAGTCCAAACGGTCTGGAGACATTAACCGTTGGAAGTCCCATCTCCTGCAGTACATCTGGTATAGCAACTCCATCGATTGATGCAGAAAATGGTGAATGGGCGCTCTACTCACATATTCATGGTGGAAAAGCTTTGTTATTAAAAAATGTTACAACCTCGGACAATTCACAAACGTACATCTGTGTTGCTAACTTACCGGCGTCTGACATGAATTTGTCTTGCACTATTGGACCTTTGGATGTTGTTGACATCGAATCCACAACACAAATAAAAACAACAACATCAACTAGGCCTACCGGTGTAACAGTCGTAAAATCAGGCCTGTCTGTTGGTCAACTCACTGGTATCGTCATTGGAGTGGTCATCTTCATCATTCTCGTTGCAATGCATGTGTTGTGCTTCCGATTCGACCCAAGAAGGTGGAGGCTCGCAAAAGACTTCCTCATTGACTGCGGCAGCTCCCGGGAAACCCAAGAGGCTCAAGAAGATGCTTCAAGGAGTCCACCTGATGTACCGATGAGTAGAGAAGGAGATGACGTGCCTCATGTATACTGTTCGACCCTGAAAGAAAACCCCCAGCCTGGTCTTCCCTCTATTCAACCCGTCGAGCAAGAGAAAGATGCCAGCACTAGGGAAGCAGATCCTTACATGGAGTTGGACATTGCATACGAGAAACCATCTCAGTATGCAGAACTTAAACTCTAGCTGACCGAACTCTTGGCATTGATTTACACCGTAGACATGACTTAAACTTTAAAGGCACTAGACTTCATTGGTATAAAGTCAAAGATCAGTATTCTCATTTGTATGCATAAAATAACAAATCGGTGAAAATTTTGACTCAATCGATCATTAAAGTTGTAAGAGAACATTGGAAGAAGAAAAACACCATTGTTGCCAAAAATTGTGTGCTTTCAGATGCCTAAAAAGGCTTCAGGCCTAAAGAATTTAATTTTTGAGTGAGAAAGTGTCTCTTCCCCAAAAACCACTTTACTTAAAGGGGACCATTTCTCACAATGTGTTATACTATCAACAGCTATTCATTGTTCAAGATCAAGTGAATGTGTATACTAACCATTGTTTTGAGTTAATACCTATAGTGTCCGGTGCCTCTAAGTCTAAGACTGTACGTTGATTGAACAAGTCAAAAATAGTAGCCTACGGGTGCAACAGCTTTTGTATTAAATATTCCGATTTGATATCATAAACGATTGAAAACTGTGTATCTATGAAAATTTGGAAATCTGAAAATATATCTAAGAATTTGTATTGGTGGCGGTCTTTTTTGTTTCATGTACGATTTTAAATTGTGTTTTTGAATTAAGTTTACATGACGTATTAATCAATTCAAAATGTTTATAAAATGCTTTTCTTTATGTATTTTAATTTTCTTTTTAATTTAACCCAAACAAGAGCTGCATTGTTCTGTTTAACGGACACAATTATTCAGATTTGATATCAGGGAATGGATGACACTTCTTTTAGAGTAACGATGCATATTTTGAAATCTGACCGAACTTCGAGTAATAAGTGGTGGAGGTTTTTTATTTTTCACAGAACTCGGGAACCAGTATATCAACACTGGTTTCAACTTCTTTTTATAAATTCTTCGCCATATATTACGTTGACTATTTGCCAAAATAATTTCAAACCTTTGGTTATACGGCACTGTTCATAGCCATAATAAAATAAACCTACTTATTTCTCATGAAAGTTGTACTTTCTAACAAACTGCATTTCCTTATACGGAAGTGTTGTTACATAATATGAACAAAATAAGCATTTTAACAGCCTCTTGCTAGTGGGCAATCTCGGTGGTCCATTTGCTTAGCGATGCTCTAGAATTGCAAATGTCGTGGGTTTGGGTAAGAGTCCCACCCGAGTAATATGCCTGTGGTATTTTTCACAGAACTCGGGAAAGTACTGAGTATAAAGTCGTTACATGCATCGGTGTAGCCCGGTAAAACCAACATGAATAATACTGAAGCTGTTGAAACAAGAAAAATTGAATAATAGACTGATGAAAATAGTTATAAAACTGGTCCATATCCATGACTTCAGGGTTCGGTACACAAGAATTGTTTATTCAAATCATTCCGTTGAGGGCATGACCAAACACACAAATTGACTAGGGTGTATACCTACAGCAATTATTACGCATGAATATGCTAGTGGGTTTTCGTGTTTCGGGCTCCGGGTTCTAAAACTTCGTTCAATGTTAGCTATTACATACGGATGTACTTGCAGTTATAATGTAATCTTGTCTAATAAACTTGTAGAGCGATTTTTTGAAACTGAATTAGCCGAACTTTCTTGTCTCCATTTAAAACACGGGATCTGCGTTGCAAGGATCTGTGGTGGTTGGTGCAAACAGAATCGACAAGTGACGATTGAAACATAATATTCGTTGTTTATTGAGTTATGATCACTCAGTTGTTGTTAGAGATTATTGCTGCTAAACTTACAAAGCAAAACCCATTGGTTTATGTATGTAACTGAAGGTGTTCATGACTGCAATATTGTATTTGCATAATTCATCCGGAAATACATCAGCAGTAACCGCTCTAGAGAAATTTGGTGTGGATTAGCGACTTACAACCAAGAAACAACAATCCAACATGGGAATCCTCTGTATCCGTGGTTGTTGTTTGGTCTTCTTTTGGCTCGGTCTTCCATCACCGAGTCAATGTCAGGTCAGTCAGGTCACTGTCTCCAGTTTCCCAGTGCAACCAGTCGAGAATGGTAATGTTACTCTTACATGCTCCGCGGCTGGCTTTGACCCCAACGCTCACATGTTCACCTGGCAAAGATTTTATAACTCGTCTTTCGTCAATGTCACACAGGATGATAGAATGTCCTTCAGCCCTCCTAATCTAGTTAATGAAATAGTGAAACTTTATACCCAAAGTCTCACAATCACCAATCTTACGAAATCGGATGAAGGGTTATACTTGTGCGTCATTATTGCGAGAGGCTCTGGGACTATAATTACAAATGGAGAAGGGCGTCTTACGGTAAACTCAACCAAAGAGTTTCCAGTCTGTTTCCCGGACGGTCCGGCAGTTGTGAATGAGGGAGACATTCTTACATGTAGCACGGTCATCGATGAAAGAACCCCAGTGGTCAGTGATACGAACAGTCCCGTAGAAAGGCCAGATTGGGAAGTTAATACAACTCAAGCAGGAAACAAACCTGGATCACGGTTGCAGAAGAGTGTCAAAGTTGCAGATGAAGGAGTCACATTTTTCTGTTTTTCAATGACGCCCAAGAACCCAAACTGGACGTCTCTTTCCTGCACGATAGGACCCTTGACCGTCATCCCCTACCCAACCACGCCCGCAACACCTCCAGTAGTTTCCACGCCTATGACAACTCCAACAGTATCCACTGACGAATCTGGCCCCTCTGTCGGTGTAATTATTGGTATAACAATCCCTTTAATCCTTCTTGTTGGCCTGGTTAACATCCTCGTCTCATACTTCATGTACCGACGTAAAATTACAAGTAATACAACCTCAGACAAGGGGCCAAACCAGCATAATCCATCCCATATTTATGCTACTTCGATACGCGAGGACAGCCAGACCTCGTCTACGGCCAAAGCAGAGGTTCCCAACTACGCCAATGTGAACCCTTCTTCTTCCAATCTAAGCGTGGCACGTACGGATCTCTCCCGGCGGGTACCTTCCTCGAACACGCCCTCCAATCAGAAGGACGTAACTGGACAGACAGAACCATACATGGAGCTCGGTCCACAAGACTCGAAACTCGACGTGTACACAGAACTCAAACTTTAAGCAAACTTTGCCTTGAGAAGTACGCAAAGAAAAATTAATGCATTTTTGAAATATTGCAAACTTTTTTATAAATTCTTAAGAGAGGTTTGCGGTTATACCATGTGGATATCTCCTTTTTTTTTTAACCAGTAGTGGTTTTGAAAAGAACAGGTGGTTAACTACCCAATATTTCGATAAGCATTCTCTGATTGTCTTCAGGAGAATTATGGACGCTATTATGGACGGCACCACTCAAAAACAGATATTCACGATGGTGCTACACCAAGCCTCTCAATAGTTCCACCATGCTAAGTTTCAAATCCTACTTTTAAACTCTTGACCCACGTTATATTTTGCTAAAAATGTCGAACTTTGACAACATCCATGATCCATCTCCCTCTGGTTACGTCTCTGCTCATAGCTATATTGACCATACCAAATTTACTTTCATAGGAAATTGTCATGGAAGTTTTTCTTTTAACTGAAAACTACATTTAATTATTCAAAATTAACGTAGCATTTTGTATTTGTATATTGCAACAAAATGTTTTTCACAGAGCAATCATAGATTGTGAGACATTTAAACCTTTCTAAATGTTTTTTTTTTATACTAAATATGGATTCACCATTTCATTACATACCTATCAAATCAGTGTTGATAGAGGTGTGTGTATGACAAGAGAAACCGTATACTCAACAAATGGCATTCTTAAAACTACGCACCCACATATTTACCTTAGAAAGGCACACAATATAGAGGTCACGACCCTAAACTTCACAACTGCGTAAAAGTGGTTATAACAAGGAAATGCATGGGCTTCGAAAATAACGCCGCAACTACTCCCGTATTATAATGATGTTGAGTTTACTTTGTGTGCGCAGACAGAGTACAGCAAATCAGTTTTTAGACTGGGGCAAAACTGCGAGGTTGTCATCAAACAACTCACTTTCAAATTGACGACGGAATATACTCATGCTATATACAAGAGGGTTCGAGCAGTCCAATGGTGAACAATACAATCGGTAAATACTAACATAGTAACTAGACATTCAGTGAGGCTGCAGAAGTTGAGTGGCGTTCCATCCTTAACTGAATATTCACTTCACAGTGTAGTCAACACACGACCATGGAGGACCAACGTAGAGACATTGTGAAAGGTATTTGGTTTTTAGCATTGATGTTTTCTTCGCTGATATTCTCGGCTAGCTGTCAGTCAGATCCTCCAATGACTCTTGAAGTTTTTCCCAACGTGGCGGTGCAGCAGGCGGGAACTACGGTCAGTCTTCTTTGCCATGTTGATGGTTTTAATGCTTCAACTCATTTTATATCGTTGTATAAAGTGGGGTCAGGCAGTTTCGGTGTTACCAGTAAGGATGTGTCTGTTTATATAAATGAGCGATATCTGGTTAGCTTCACAGAGGGTGTGATTTCAACCTTCAATCTAACACTCAGTGAAGTACAGACAACTGATACAGGAACATACGAATGCAATCTTATTCGTCCAATTAATGACACGTCTTCTGTGGGGGACTTGAAGAAAAGTTTAGTTTTGTCAGTGTACCCCAGAGACGCCTTTCCGTCCTGTTGTCCAAACGGTCCGGGGACATTAAACACTGGAAGCCTCATCTCCTGCGGTACATCTGGTATCGCAACTCTATCGATTAGTGCAGATAATGATGAATGGACGCTCTTCTCATATCAGCATGGTGGAAAAGCTCTGTTATTAAAAAATGTTACAGCATCGGACCATTCACAAACGTTCATCTGTGTTGCAAACTTACCGTCGTCTGACATGAATCTGTCTTGCACTATTGGACCTTTGAATGTTGTTGATGCCGAACTCACAATGTCACCCACAGTGACAACCAGGCCTACCGGTATAACAGTCGTAACATCAGGCCTGTCTGCTGGTCAAATCACCGGTATCGTCATTGGAGTGGTCGTCCTCGTCATTATTATCGCAATACATACTCTGTGTTGTCGATGTGATCCTAGGCGATGGTTTCACCCCAAAGACTACCTCATCGACTGCGGCAGCTCCCGGAAAACCCCACATGCCTGTGAAGATACCAGGAGTCCCAATGAACTGATAAGTAGGGACACGGATGAAGAACCTCCTTCTTATATTTCTGTCTTGGGAGAGCAGTCGGTTAGTGTCTCACAGTCTCGTCGATTGGAAGTCGAGTCGAACATATACGCAGAATCATCTATAATAACCCGTGAGCCAGACATGAACATTTCCCTGCGTCTAAACCTGAACATTGCAGTACCTGGTGCTAATATCAGCAGTGAAGTTAAGCAGCCGTCCGACCAGGAGCCCAGCGTTGCAATTCCCCCGAAACCACACGATGACACCAACCAAACCCATGCAACCACCGGACGAAACCATAGCGAGAGAGGCCGTCCTGGTGCGTCGGATCCCCCGCAACAAACACCGCAGATATACGCTCAGGCGATCAAGCCCAGTGTAAACAACGCAGACGGCAGTGGAGGCACTTCGCAGAGCGCAGACACGACTGGAAAACATCCACAGCCGGTCAGGAAACCCAAGAAATTCTCAAGACGTGAAGAGATCCCCGACAACATGGAGCAAGGGTCTTCCCAGACAGTCGTCTATGCTGACCTAGATCTTGAGAAAGAAGGACAAGACGAAAACAAACAATTGGTAAATCCGCAAGAAACTCTGTATGCTGATATTCGCGTGTAAAACTAAAAGTTGGCTCAAAATATCTCCAGTTCACAAAGTTCACTTAAACCAAAAAAAGCTGGTTGAATATTGCTAGCCAAAATAATAGTAAGGAAGCAGGCGCGTTTGCTGTACATGTGCGTTGTATTTTAGCTGGTATTCTGCAACACCAATAGTGCTGTGATTGTTTGTAAACATTTGCAATTAGCATATTTTAAAAATTATAAGGATATGTTAACCCAGAGATGGTGTTGTAGTTTTTGTACACCCCATATGCATCAGCACAATTATCTAGAATTGTGATTATTAGCAACTTCGTGTGTTTAGCAGATTTATGAATTACAATATAAGTTAACCCAGACATCGATGCTGTTGTTATTGTTCACCTCGTTCCCCGCAGTGCTCGTCATTCATCACCACAATAAAGTTGAATATTACAATACACATTTTCTCTGCATAAGTAATGCGTTTGCTCACTTTCCTTTTATACAACCAACATGACCAAAATATCATGGGAATGAACTGGTGGTTCCCCTAAAAAGTTTGGGCTCAGTCGGGTTGAGTATTATAAGGAAATCAAGACTAAAATTCCCCCCAACTTCAACTCCTATCTGGAACTCACTCCCGCCACAAGTTAAACCAGCTCCTGACGCTAATAATTGTTAGTCTCTCCTTGTAAATATAACATTTGAGTAGGAGCATGCATGCATGAGGGTCTGCACTTTTATAGCCCCGTGGCGGCGGTTTGTGCAGTAAAGACAAGACAATACAAGAGGGTGTGCTTTATAAATGATCATTTGAATTAAAGTCACCGGACACGTTAAGTAATTACTCAAAATATATTAGCATAAAAGCTTAGCTTGATAACAAGCAACGGAAAGCTGCAAGTATAATGATGATGGTATTAAACAGCGTGATAAACTACTTTCTCTGAAGTTGAGTTTTTGAGAAAGAGGCAAGTCCTCACTAAAATATCAAAAGACTCTCGTGAAGCTTGTTATTAATATTTCCATCTAAAAGCACGAAAATTGCAACAAGGGTGTTTTTTCTTTCATTGTTTTCTTGCAACTCTTAACCAAAACTTTCACAGGTTTGTTATTTTATACTGATGTTGGGTTACACCAAGTGAAATTATTGGTCTTTGACAATTACAAAAAGTGTCCAGTTTCTTTTTTATTCTTGGCTACAATATTATTGTAAACGTACTACAACAACAAACTTCCATGTATAAGTTAGAGTTCACGCAGTATGCAGAATACAGTAAAAGCAAATGTTTATTTTACTCAGTGAAACACATACTTTTATGTATGTTCAAGTTATAATTTGCGCTGTACATTTTGTTGACTTACATCTCAGCAAAGACATCACTTTTAACATTCCTGTCTGAACTTTGGTGTATTCAAGTCAAATATGTTACCCTGATTATTCATGTAGAGGTCCAACATTGCAGTGAAAACAAAAAAAAACTTCGCAGTTGGACCAATTTACTTTTTCAATATCAAACATAAGAACGAGCATTTTGTTCAGAAGGACCATTTTTACTGCAACTTGGAGGCAAATTTCTTAAAGAACCTGACTATCCGAGACGGCCCGAATTTTTAATATACATATTTTTAAATAGATTTTTTTAACAAAGGATCACATTTTTAAAGTGATAATTCTCTCGGAAATGTCTTCGAAAGCGTTGGCCATAAATTGACTCGTTTGACACTATCAATACACATGGACATATTGTATTCTAATCAATCGTAACGTTTCACACGCGTATGTTATTTCACTCGTATTTTGTAATTGTTTATACTATCCAAAAAAATTGAAAGTTGCAAAAGTATAGCATTTTGTGCATGTTTTAATTTTTGTTTCATATTTTGTTTTGTTTTAATAAAGAGTGTGCATAAAGTATTAAACAAAAAGCAGTTATTATTATTTGTCATTTAAGTTCCCTATGTGGGTTATCGAAATGTAATCAAGTAGAAGAATATCCCGCCCATTCCTCTCCCCGCTCCATTTATTACCCCTTCTTGCAGCCTATGCGATATACCTGCCTTGGTCCAAGTCAGGGTTCTAAGGCCGTGTCCAAAGCGGCTACGGCTACGGCTACAGCTAGATTGTTGCGTCATCATGCGTTGAGGTATAGGACATCCTTATAGCAACACCCTCAGCGACAGCCGTAGCCGTAGCCGTAGCTGTAGCTGTAGCCGCCACATTCGGCCTAACATGAGGACAGAAAAATGAAAAGCTCAGAAACACTGTTTTTACGCCCCCCCCCCCCCCTCTCATCCCCATGGTAATTTTGTTTAAAGCTGTGGTGAAGCACTCTTGTTACAACCTTTTCACAATCATAAGTCTGCAGCCAGCCTCTGTCTTTTCTTCAGATATTTTCTTGTTAATAATAGTCCACAGTGTGTACCTCCTTCTAAAGTGTTTGAGCATAAAACCAGGCATTCTGATTGTGTTTTTTTGCTGAGATGTAGAATAAAGAGCCATTCCAACAGGTTTGTTCCACGTAGACCTACTGAATCTATTCATGTTTGAGCGTCTGTCGATCTGTCTAAAGGCTTCTATATGAATACAACTTATTTTTATTCATGAGCACAAAATTATTCTCTCGCCGATTTCATGAAATGGTCATAGAAAGTAATCATTTAAGATACATACACCCAATGCCTTATTGAGTTATACTTCACATACTTCAAGCAGCTTTCGATCTAATTTATTATCCTTAGAATATTAACTACATCATCGTGTTCTATGTCGGTACCATGACGTCACTTCTACAGTCCACTGCACACGAATGCACGATTTCCCGCAACCTGTTGATGAAAAGATTCCTAAATCGCACCAGATTTGACAATTTGTAAAGAATCTACTTTTATTCAAATTAGGTTTTGCATCGCTGCTTCATAAAATGTACTTTCCGACTGCCGGTAGCCATATTGCTCGCCGCCCGACATGGTGTAATGTTGTACTTGGCATGTTGGTTCACAAGGAAACAAATTATAACACAGTCAAGGGCAAGGGGTGGTTGAAGGATTCTTCCAACGAATTCGTTTCATCAAGTGACAACTGTTTTGCATCTTTGTGTGATTTGTTGAAGGTTTCATTCGATAGAAACTCGAACTACACACCCCCGTTGCCGATGTATTTGGTTGCGTTGGCGTGTACTCTGTGATGCACTTGGGATGGACTATATTCGTTAACCAATAAATACTACTGAGATTGTGTTATTATTGCAACTTGATTGACTGGAACTTTGTTTTGTGTCGTGAAGCTGGATGCGCGATAGAATTTCTTTTGACAATACTGAGACGTTGACTGTTTCGCGGAATTTCGACCTTCCAAAATGGGAATTATTTCTATCATTGCTGGCTGTTTCGTCTTCTTCTGGCTTTGTCTTCTTCCATCACCGAGTCAATGTCAGGTCAGTCAGGTCACTGTCTCCAGTTTCCCAGTGCAACCAGTTGAGAATGGTAATGTTACTCTTACATGCTCCGCGGCTGGCTTTGACCCCAACGCTCACATGTTTACCTGGCAAAGATTTTATAACTCGTCCTTCGTCAATGTCACACAGGATGATAGAATGTCCTTCAGCCCTCCTAATCTAGTTAATGAAATAGTGAAACTTTATTCCCAAAGTCTCACAATCACCAATCTTACGAAATCGGATGAAGGGTTATACCTGTGCGTCATTATTGCGAAAGGCTCTGGGACTATAATTACAAATGGACAAGTTGGTTTTACGGTAAACTCAACCAAAGAGTTTCCAGTCTGCTTCCCAGACAGTCCGGCAGTTGTGAATGAGGGAGACATTCTTACATGTAGCACGGTCATCGATGAAAGAACCGCAGTGGTCAGTGATACGAACAACCCTGTAGAAAGGCCAGATTGGGAAATTAATACAACTCGAGCAGGAAACGAACCTGGATCACGGTTGCAGAAGAGTGTCCAAGTCTCAGATGACGGAGTCATATTTTTCTGTTTTTCAATAACACCAGAGAATCCAAACTGGACGTTTCTTTCCTGCAAGATAGGACCCTTGACCGTCATCCCCTTCCCAACCACGCCCGCAACACATCCAGTAGTTTCCACGCCTATGACAACTCCAACAGTATCCACTGACGAATCTGGCCCCTCTGTCGGTGTACCTATTGGTATAACAATCCCTGTAATACTTCTTGTTGGTCTGGTTACTATCCTCGTCGCATACTTCGTGTATCGTAAAAGGACACGTAATACCACCTAAGACACGGGGCCAAACCAGCAAAATCCATCCCATATTTATGCCACTTCGATACGCGAGGACAGCCAGATCTCGTCTGCGGCCAAAGCAGAGGTACACAACTACGCCAATGTGAACCCTTCTTATTAACAAAATGTTACAGCATCGGACCATTCACAAACGTTCATCTGCGTTGCAAACTTACCGTCGTCTGACATGAATCTGTCTTGCACTATTGGACCTTTGAGTGTTGTTGACACCGAATCCACAACAGCACCCAAAATAACAACTAGGCCTGCCGGTATAACAGTCTTAAAATCAGGCCTGTCTGTTGGTCAAATTACTGGTATCGTCATTGGAGTGGTCGTCCTCGTCATTCTAATCGCAAAACATACTCTGTGTTGTCGATGCGATCCTAGGCGATGGTTTCACCCCAAAGACTACCTCATCGACTGCGGCAGCTCCCGGAAAACCCCACATGCCTGTGAAGATACCAGGAGTCCCAATGAACTGATAAGTAGGGACATGGATGAAGTACCTCCTTCTTATAATTCTGTCCTGGAAGAGCAGTCGGTTAGTGTCTCACAGTCTGGTCGATCGGGAGTTGAGTCAAATATATACGCAGAATCATCTATCGTAACCCGTGAGCCAGACATGAACATTTCCCTGCGTCTAAACCTGAACATTACAGTAGCCGGTGCTAATATCAGCAGTGAATATAAGCATCCGTCTGACCAGGAGCCCAGCGTTGGAATTCCCCGAAAACCACACGATGACACCGACCAAACCCATGCAGCCACCGGACGAAACCATAGCGAGAAAGGCCGTCCTGGTGCGTCGGATCCCCCGCAACAAACACCACAGATTTACGCTCAGGTGAACAAGCCCCGTGTAAACAACGCAGACGGCAGTGGAGGCACTTCGCAGAGTGAAGACACGACTGGGAAACCTTCACAGCCGGTGAGGAAACCCAAGAAGTTCTCAAGACGTGAAGAGATCCCCGATAAGATGGAGCAGGGGTCGTCCCAGACAGTCGTCTATGCTGACCTAGATCTTGAGAAAGAAGGACAAGACGAAAACAAACAATTGGTAAATCCGCAAGAAACTCTGTATGCTGATATTCGCGTGTAAAACTAAAAGTTGGCTCAAAATATCTCCAGTTCACAAAGTTCACTATAACCAAACAAAAAGCCGCTTAGCTGGTTGATTATTGCTAGCCAAAAAATAGTAAGGAACCAGGCGCGTTTGCTGTACATGTGCGTTGTATTTTAGCTGGTATTCTGCAACACCAATAGTGCTGTGATTGTTTGTAAACATTTGCAATTAGCATATTTTAAAAATTATAAGGATATGTTAACCCAGAGATGGTGTTGTAGTTTTTGTACACCCCATATGCATCAGCACAATTATCTAGAATTGTGATTATTAGCAACTTCGTGTGTTTAGCAAATTTATGAATTACAATATAAGTTAACCCAGAGATCGGTGCTGTTGTTATTGTTCACCTCGTTCCCAGCACTGCTCGTCATTCAGCAGTACAATAGAGTTGAATACTACAAAACACCTTTTCACACCACTGCATTAGTAATGCGTTTTGCGCAATTTCTATCATACAACCAACTTGTCCAAAATATCATGGGAATGAACTGGTGGTTCCCCTAAAAAGTTTGGGCTCAATCGGGTTGAGTATTATAAGGAAGTCAAGACTAAAATTCACCCTAAAATACAAGGCTGAAGTTGGCTTGTTGATTGTGCTTTATAAAAGATAATTTGAATTAAAGTCACCGGACACGTTTAGTAGTTGCTCAAAATATATTAGCATAAAAATTTTCTTGATAACAAGCAACGGAAAGCTGCAAGTATAATGATGATGGTATAAAACAGTGTGAGAAACTACTTTCTCTGAAGTTGAGTTTTTGAGAAACAGGCAAGTCCTCACTAAAATATCAAAAGACTCTCGTGAAGCTTGTTATTAATATTTACATCTAAAAGCACGAAAATTGCAACAAGGGTGTTTTTTCTTTCATTGTTTTCTTGCAACTCTCAACCAAAATTTTCACAGGTTTGTTTTTTTATACTGGTGTTGGGTTACACCAAGTGAAATTATTGGTCTTTGACAATTACCAAAAGTGTCCAGTTTCTTTTTTATTTTTGGTTACAATATTATTGTAAACGTACTACAACAACATACTTCCATGTATAAGTTAGAGTTCACGCAGTATGCAGAATACAGTAAAAGCAATTGTTTATTTTACTCAGTGAAACACATACTTTTATGTATATTCAAGTTATAATTTGCGTTGTACATTTTGTTGTTTTAAGTAGTTTTGTTATTTTACATCTCAGCAAACACATCACTTTTAACATTCCTGTCTGAACTGTGGTGTATTCAAGTCAAATATGTTACCCTGATTATTCATGTAGAGGTCCAACATTGCAGTGATAACAAAACAACTTCGCAGTTGGACCAATTTACTTTTTCAATTTCAAACATAAGAACGAGCATTTTGTTCAGAAGGACCATTTTTACTGCAACTTGGAGGCAACCATTTGCACTGTGTCAAAAGAAACACTTTGAAAGGAAACAAAAGAATTTCTTCAAGAACCTGACTATCCGAGACGGCCCGGATTTGTAATATACATATTTTTAAATAGATTTTCTAAACAAAGGATTACATTTTTAAATTGATAATTCTCTTAGAAATGTCTTCGAAAGCGTTGGCCATAACTTGACTCGTTTGACACTATCAATACTAATGGACATATTGTATTCTAATCAATCGTAACGTTTAACACGCGTATGTTATTTCACTCGTATTTTGTAATTGTTTATACTATCCCAAAAACATTGAAAGTTGCCAAAGTATAGCATTTTGTGCATGTTTTAATTTTTGTTTCATATTTTGTTTTGTTTTAATAAAGAGTGTGCTTAAAGTATTAAACAAAAAACAGTTGTTATTATTTGTCATTTAAGTTCCCTAGTGAGCTATCGAAATGTAATCAAGTAGAAGAATATCCCGCCCATTCCTCCCCCCGCCCCATTTATTACCCCTTCTTGCAGCCTATGCGATATACCTGCCTTGGTCCAAGTCAGGATTCTAAGGCCGTGTCCAAAGCGGCTACGGCTACGGCTACGGCTACGGCTACAGCTAGATTGTTGCGTCATCATGCGTTGAGGTATGGGACATCCTTATAGCAACACCCTCAGCGACAGCCGTAGCCGTAGCCGTAGCCGTAGCTGTAGCTGTAGCCGCCACTGTTTTTACGCCCCCCTCCCCTCTCATCCCCATGGTAATTTTGTTTAAAGCTGTGGTGAAGCACTCTTGTTACAACCTCTTCACAATCATAAGTCTGCAGCCAGCCTCTGTCTTTTCTTCAGCTATTTTCTTGTTAATAATAGTCCACCAGTGTGTACCTCCTTCTAAAGTGTTTGATCATAAAACCAGGCATTCTGATAGTTTTTTTTTTTTTTGCTGAGAAGCAGAATAAAGAGCCATTCCAACAGGTTTATTTCACGTAGGTCTACTGAATCTATTCATGTTTTAGCGTCTGTCGATCTTTCTAAAGGCTTCTATATGAATACAACTTATTTTTTATTCATGAGCACAAAATTATTCTCTCGCCGATTTCATGAAATGGTCATAGAAAGTAATCATTTAAGATACATACACCCAATGCCTTATTGAGTTATACTTTACATACTTCAAACAGCTTTCGATCTATTATCCTTAGAATATTAACTACATCATCGTGTTCTATTTCGGTACCATGACGTCACTTCTACAGTCCACTGCACACGAATGCACGATTTCCCGCAACCTGTTAATGAAAAGATCCCTAAATCGCACCAGATTCGACAATTTGTAAAGAATCTACTTTTATTCAAATTAGGTTTTGCATCGCTGCTTCATAATCGTACTTTCCGACTGCCGGCAGCCATATTGCTCGCCGCCCCGACATGGTGTAATGTTGTACTTGGCATGTTGGTTCACAAGGAATTAAATTATAACACAGTCAAGGGCAGGGTGTGGTTGAAGGATTCTTCCAATGAATTCGTTTCATCAAGTGACAACTGTTTTTGCATCTTTGAGTGATTGGTTGAAGGTTTCGTTCGATAGAAACTCGAACTACACCCTGGTTGCTGATGTATTTGATTGCTTTGGCGTGTACTCTATGATGCAAATTGGATGGTCCATATTCGTTAACCAATAAAAACTACTGAGATTGTGTTATTAGTGCAACTGGATTGTCTGGAACTTTATTTAGTGTCGTGCAGCTGAAAACACCATCAAATTTCTTTTGACAATACTGAGACGTGGACCGAAAGTATCGAGGAATTTCTAACATCCAAAATGGGATTTATTTCTATCATTGCTGGCTGTTTCGTCTTCTTCTGGCTTTGGCTTCTTCCATCACCGAGTCAATGTCAGGTCAGTCAAGTCACTGTCTTCGCAGTAAGAAGTTTCCCTAGTCAACCAGTCGAGAATGGTAATGTTACTCTGACCTGCAACGCTACTGGCTTTGACCCCAACGCTCACATGTTTACCTGGCAAAGATTTTATAACTCGTCTTTCGTCAATGTCACACAGGATGATAGAATGTCCTTCAGCCCTCCTAATCTAGTTAATGAAATAGTGAAACTTTATTACCAAAGTCTCACAATCACCAATCTTACGAAATCAGATGAAGGGTTATACTTGTGCGTCATCATTGCGAGAGGCTCTGGAACTATAATTACAAATGGACAAGTTGGTTTTACGGTAAACTTAACCGAAGAGTTTCCAGTCTGTTTCACGGACGGTCCGGCAGTTGTGAACGAGGGAGACACTCTGACATGTAGCACGGTCATCGATAACAGAACCGCAGTGGTCAGTGATACGGACAGTCCTATAGAAAGGCCAGACTGGGTCGAGACTCCTCTAGCAATAAACGATTCAGGATCACGGTTGCAGAAGAGTGTCCAAGTTTCAGATGATAATGTCACATTTTTCTGTTTTTCAATAAGACCGGAGAACGCAAACTGGACGTCTCTTTCCTGCAAGATAGGACCGGTAACGGTCATTCCATCACCCAAGCAGCCCCTGCCACTTGCTGTAACCATTGGCATCGCGGGGGGTGCAGGCTTGCTTCTGCTGATCATCCTCAGCATCATCTGCTGCTGCTGTTGCTGTCGCGAAAAATCATACCTCCTTAACTTCGACGGTTTCTTCGGTAGCACCATCCGGAGAAGAACGTCAAGGCATCCGAATCAGGCCGAAGTAGAGCTCGATCGACAGAACCCCGATGGCAGCGACGAACCCAGCCCACTATCTCCAGATGGCCAGGTAAGATTCTCATTCGACGACGGTGCTGACCCTGACGTCTCGCGTATCGTCAAGATCGAGCCGAACATCTACGAGGAGCGGAGGAATCCAGGGACGTCTTCTCAACGTGAGACGGATCCTGAGGAAGATGCTTACTGGAATGAGAACCTGAAGCAGCAGTTAGCTGATGCTGTGGATGAAGATGATGATTATAGTAACTGAAAAACATTGACGACTTGTAACCAGAGGTATGACCAATGTTTCTTAGTCGGGGGTTGTGGGCTACAGGAGACACAAAAGTCCTGCAATGTGTGAAAACACAAAAGAAGTCCAGAAAGTTCGTGTGATATTGTTTGCTATTGATTGAATTGTAATATGATTATAACTGTGTTTATTGGAATATATTATAATCAAGAGCATCGTGGTCAATATGGTTTTTTTTTTAAGTAATTATATACTACAATTCGGAAGTAGTATTTGCCAAGGCTGTCTCTTTAATACTTTACTAAAAACGATATATATCGGGGGGGGGGTACTTGAAGTTTTTTTTGCAGTGTCAAGTTTCCTGCAAGTAACAACTATAAAATCTACATCAATGACACACGTTTAGGGACCACCCAAACGTTTAGCCTCAGTTTGGAAGCATGAATTAGAAGGCAAACAAAATGGCTGCACAATGTTTAAATAAGTCCAAAACAAAACAGCACAGTCTAATCAGTTGCTGGATTGTATACATTTTGACTTCTTAATGGTAATTTTGTCTCATCAGCTCAGTGTATCAATGTGGCTTTCCTTGTGATTTTCATTTTGAGTGTGATCCATCGTTAATGCTGCAAAAAAATAATAAACGCGAAATTGGCAAAAGGTTAATGCGCGCCTCCAAATTGGCGGGTATTTTTATTTTATTCTCTTGTGTGTTTCCTAGTGGTTATGGCCATGGAAGTGTTATTAAAATACGAACCTTGTATATATTGGTTCACTCGTTCATTCAAATGAAATATTTACTATATTATGTGGATCGCTGACTTGTAACATGTCCATTGAGGAGGTCCAGTGACCTTACAGTACGGATGACGTCACAATATGGTTACCACTTTGCAGAAGAATGGGACACTGTCGGAATTGCAGCGCATACCAGTTATACAAGTTATACAAGTTAAGCTACGGGTGCGTTCGTTTAACTTTCCTGGGTCGACCCCGTCGTGTGTTTTTTTCTTTCCATGACGAGCGTGTGCAGATAATTACCCACGTTCGTCCTGGAAAAAAAAACCGCCACACACCGGGGTAGACCCAGGGCAGCTAAACGAACGCACCCAATGTACAATGTAGTAAACAAACCGTGACGTCATCAGTACGGGGTTATATTTCGCAGCTAGATCTTGAAGGGGTTAAAGGTCATATTTTGAGGCACTAGATGTTCGATGGTAATAGTAGTTCAACAACTCTTCTAAAACAATAATGTATGTTGTTGATGAGAAACATTTCAGCTGATTATAGTTGTAAACTAAGCAGATGTCGTAGTAACAGAAATGCAATAATGAAGTAGACGAAGTCCCCCAAAAATATTACAATTTTACTGCAATACTAATTAATGATTGGCCGGTGTTTTCAAAGGTTAAATGATTTATGTGAATAACACTGCATGATTCATGTAACACTCCATGAGGAATTATACCATTCTTTGAATTGTCTGGCAGGTATGGTTTAAGTTCTATGTTTTGCTATAATAGATTGGGCTTAACTTCTATACTTTACTACTAATAGTGTGGGACATTTTATAAATGTTCTTTAAAATCCACTTTTATTAAGGATTGCCATTTTGGTCAATCACCATAAAAGGTTATGAGTGGGCAGAAGAGCGATCACAATTGATGGACTGTTTTGACTGTAATTAGTTTAATTATGTATATTAAATGATGTAACAAACTGATTCTGGCTTGTTGGCATTCAGCTATGCATTACTGGCGAAGTTTAATATCAAAGTTTCATACTATGGTATTTGATTTCATTAAAAATGTTTACAAATTAATCGGACATTGTTTATTAAGTTTTAAAGGCTATCGTATAGATATTAATTTTGTGTATTTTTGTTTTTCTCGTTTCAAACAAATCATCGCCAAACCACTGAGATCAGATTTAACAGATTGTTGTCTTTAAAAATACGTCACAGTACGCCACAAAAGGTTTTATTCATGGACTCTTGTAATACAAATATGCCTTTGATGCACCATTTCAGACTATTGTGTCATACTGTTTGTACAAATGCAAATTTCTTTCATTGGGTCGTATTTCGATGGTATTGAAAAGAAAACACCCTTCAATGTAGCACATCTATATAAGGTCTCCCAACTCACAGTATTATTATTATCACCATGAAGTTGCCTCCTACGGCTCATTGCACACGAATAACTGAACTGCCGTACACGTAGGTACAGATGTAAACATATCACACCAGAATTCACAAATTGTAAAGAATCTACCCTTTATTCAAATTATATATTTTTTCATCGGTTGTTGTTTTAACGTGAAGTATAAATGCTTGAATTCATACTACTCTCAACAGTCCAGACGATCTACTGTTGATGTGATTTTAAATTCACTTGTGGAGTCCATAAAGAAGAGCAGTACACAGTCCAGGCAAGGCCTTTAGTATACATGATACATCAGTCAAGATACTTCTTTGCAGACATTGTTTTACGTTTTGAGTGAATGGTGGATTATTTCATTTTGATAACCACTCAAAATGCACACAGGGTTTTCTGTGATAACTTCCTTCAGAGTCCTGCCTGTTGTACATAATTAATTCATTTTATCAATTTGTTCAATGAAAAGCAACTTATTTCAAACGACTGGACTGACTTCACTGTTTTTACATTCTTGTGCCGAAGACGCAACTTGAATTTTGTTTCCACTGTTAATTTGAGACAATAAACGTGGCTTGAAAGCATCGTGGGGATTTCAACCTTCTCAACATGGGCATTCTCCACCTGATCGTGAGTTGTTTCGTCATCTTCTTGCTTTGTCTTTCATCCCCGGGTCATTGTAAGGTCACTGTCTCTCCCGTATCAGTAATTCCCCAGCAATCATTCACGAACGGAAATGTTACCCTTACATGCCTCGCTACCGGCTTTGAACCGGATGTACACATGTTTACCTGGCAGCATTATGTTAGTTCTTCTTACTCTGAAGTCATGGAAGATGATAGAATTTCCGTCAGCCCTGTTGATCTGGATATGGAAACGTCGACACTTTATTCTCAAAACCTAACAATCACCAAACTTACATCATCTGATGTTGGGTCATACCTGTGCGTCATAATTAGGAAAGACAGTAAAACTGTAATTACAAATGGAGAAGGGCGTCTTACTGTAAACTCAACCGAAGAGTTTCCAGTCTGTTTCCCAGACGGTCCGGCAGTTGTGAACGAGGGAGACATTCTTACATGTAGCACGGTCATCGATGAAAGAACCCCAGTGGTAAGTGATACGAACAGTCCTGTAGAAAGACCAGATTGGGTCAAGACTCCTCTAGCAGTCAACGATTCGGGATCACGGTTGCAGAAGAGTTTACAAGTTTCAGATTATGGTGTCACCTTTTTCTGTTTTTCCATAACACCGAAGAACGCAAACTGGACGTCTCTTTCCTGCACGATAGGTCCATTGACGGTCATTCCAGCCCCAACCACACCCAAGCAGCCTCTGATCCAACCTACCGGAGAGCCAGCCCTACCTACTGCTGTACTCATCGTGATTGTAGTGGGTGCCTTCTTGCTCATCATGCTCCTCCTCCTACTTTTCCTCCTTATCCACACAATCTGCTGCCGATACAAACCGAAGAAATACCTCCTCAACTTCGGCGGCTTCTTCAGCGGCACCATCCGGAGAAGGCAGTCTTCAAGACGCCTGAAGCAGACCGATGTTGAGCTCGATCGACAGACCCCTGACGGCAGTGACGAACCCAACCCGGCTGAAGATGATCGGGTGGAATTCTCCTCTGAAGACGGTGCTGACCATGACGTCTTGCCCATCGTCGAGATCGAGCCGAACATCTACGAGGATCAAGGGAATCCCGGGACGTCATTTCAACGTGAGGATGAAGCTGAGGAAGGGGGGTACTGGGACGCGGACCTGAAGCAGCAGTTAGCTGAGGCAGTAGGTGAAGGAGATTTTTATAGCGATTGAAAAAAAGTTAGCAGATTGTCGGTGAGATGCCCAATATTTTTTGTTTAAACAGCTACTTTAGCAACAAGAATTAACGGACATAATATTAAGTATTTGTTTATAATAACTGTGTTTGTTTGTTTGTCAATTCTTTTTATGCACAATGTTGATATTTTTGTACTTCTGAATTTAGCGTTATTTTCAGTCAAACAATAAGACCCCAACATCTAGAATTTTTTTAAACCAGCGACCTGCATTTCAGCCGTTGACGGCGTGCGTCAAAATGCAAATATCTTCAGTCACTTGTGGGAGACTTGTAATAACGAGGCTTTTTGTGAATCTCTCTGAAATACACAGGAGAAGGATTTTTCAAAACTATGTGTTGATGTTTACCAGGATATTGATATACCAATCTGTTGATATTTGAAATAATATACCACTACACTTCAAATACAATCGGATAATTTCAATTATTGTGGTGCATTTTATCTAAAGGGAGCTGGCTGATCCTACAATTTTCTTTAACAAAATGTTTTTAATGTTAAGCATTGTTTACGAAATTTCACTTTTGTGTACAATTTGTGTAAAATGTTCTGTTCATGTTTAAAGACACTGGACACTATTGGTAATTGTCAAAGACCAGCCTTCACAGTTGGTGTATCTCAACATAATGCATAGAATAACCAACCTGTGAAAATTTGAGCTCATTAAGGTTTTATGCTAATAATTATTTTGAGTAATTACCAATAGTGTCCAGTGCCTTTAAAGGCTGGTTCCGTTTAATACATAATATGTATTTGGTGTAAGGGGAAATTATTGAGTAATGTATAGATTTGATAATGAATCAAAGGATATTTGGAGAACTTTAAAAAGATGTAATTTTGGCCTACGCAATCCGTGTAGGTGTAAAACTAAACTGATTATCGAAATGTTGTTCAATCTGTAGTGATTGCTTGGTACAACTAATTTTACAAGCTTACATTTAACATGATTGTCGTTTCACAGGACTCATTTTGTATGCTATACACAGAGCGATCATTTTACACAATTTATCACTTATTACATAATACGAATTTTTATTTTGCTCATTGCCCGATATTTCTGGCAGGACCGCGCTAAACTTAATTGTATTATATGTATGAAAATAAATAAATAAATAACGCAAAATATATAAAACAAATTAGGAGAAAAGAAATATTTCATTGCAAAATTGTTCACTGTATGATAGAAATAATTAATATTATTTTAATGTTTGGTGTTTTTCCTGATGTATGGCTATTGTGGTAGAATGAATAATTTGCGCACACAGACGGGTGCAATTCGGTTATCTTCTATTACCACAAACACAAGCTTTTTCGCAAAAACCTTGAGAAAGAGTTTACAATGAGGCCAAACATCAAGTAATAATGTTTGTGATTTGATCCCTGATATTTCATGCTTAGCACTTTAATTTGGTACGCTATTATATGCTGCTTGGCAGATCTAGACATTCTCACGGTCACACGTTCCTATAGCCTAGTTCTGGTTTACACAAATAATGCATTTAATATTTCAATAGAGTTTCCCTTTTCACGGAACGGTTCGATGGTTTCGAGGCCGGCAGTTATAAAAAAAAAATCTAAACCAAAATAGAAGTGATTGTTTGTTACGAGGTCATGGAAAATGGGGGACCCCCCCCCCCCTCAAGCTTTGACGGTATTGAAATTGGAACATTCATATTCTTTGCTTTATAATAATGTGCTGTATTATATAGAGGTATTACAAGTTCTAGTTGGATTGTAATATAACAAATATTACTTGTAATAGTGATTATTCTTTTCATGTATGAGAAAATAGAGCTGTTGCAAACTGCTTCAGACCAACCAAACGGATATATGGTACATTTTATATGGAATATAATAGTAAATGGATTGACGATTCGACCCTGGCAGCGTTTTTCTCGGAGACAAGAATACTTTATATTTTGTCAGTTTTGCTTCTAGAAAGAATGCGGTCTTTTTGTCAGTCCAATATCAATTGTTTGTACTTTTGACGTAGAAGGACACTTAATTGACATGAATTGTTTTCTTAACACATTTTTTAAATAATTTGTCATTCTTTGTAAATAATTGTTGATGTATACATTTTCCGATCCATAATATTAAACTATTTTGCTCTACAAAAATACAATCGTCTTCGATGTTGTCATTTTGTTGGAAATTTGGTGTTTTGTGGTGGACAAAGGGGGAAGCTATGTATTTTGGGAAATGTTGGTGTAGTTCTTTATCATTATTCAGAGCTGTGTATTATGTGAGTTGCGACAATTAAGAAACAGACATCTGTTTATAACGAATTGGATTAACTCTACGGGATTGTAATTAGACCTTCATCACCCTCCTCCCCCCTGGAAGTGAGCCCTCTCGTGGTTGAACTTTAGCTCCGGTGTCGCATGCAATTATATCCTCTATGCAATACTATCCATACGACATTGTTGCATATGCAATAATGTCCGCCGGACGGTTTTGCATATGCAATCGTGTCCGCCCGGACGCTGCTGCATAATGCAATTGTGTCCGCCCAGACATATTTGCATATGCAGTTGTGTCCGCACCCGTGCAAAACCGTCCTTGCAATAATTTGTTACGCCCTTGGTCGTCGGAACACGTTCGCAATTTTGTTTGACAAGTTAAGTGTATGTCACGAATGACATGGGAAATGTTCGGCCGTTGGGTATTCGCTGCAATCATAAACACGTGAATATTCATGCTGTATATACGTAGGTTCAGTGCATGCACGCTCGTTTATGTGCGCACATACAATGTACATTCATGTAAATGTCCACCGGACGGTTTTTGCATAGCCCCGAAGTGTCCAGAGCGGACAGTATTGCATGGCGGACACAATTGCTTCTGACACCGGACTAGCAGTTGACACAGATCATTTGGCTCTCACACAATTTTCAATTCTTGTTTAAAACTAATGACTATGTACATGATTGAACTCTTTTCAAATAGTTTTCGTGAAAAAGTTTTGCACAAAATGAATTACTAGTTTTAATATCCCGCAGTGGCATTGGCTAGGGGGCTTAAAACTCATGAGTTCAGTCCATTGAACTCTTTTCACATTTTGTAAAAAATGTATTGTACAAAATGTTTCACTTGTTCCATTGTACTGCAAATAAATTGGCCAGGAGGTCGTGCCTAAGTCAAGATGTAGCCACAAGATTTTGTCCATTGTTTGCAATTGTCCGTACGCATCTGGAAGAAACCCCGTTTGAATCCGTATGGACAATACATCGTTTAACGGTAATCATTCAAATTGTTCTTTTAAAAAAAAGCTACGCGTACATGTAAAGTGTACGGCTGCTACGGGAGTAGACTTGGTCCCAAGTCTGCGACCGTGACTCTTAGTCTTACCCCGATAGTCAATCCATAGGGTGCGTTCGTTTAGCTTCCCCGGGTCGACCCCGGTGTGTGGCGTTTTCTTTTTCCAGGACGAATGTGTGCAGATAATTACCCACGTTCGTCCTGGAAAAAAAACACGTCACACACCGGGGTCGACCCAGGGCAGCTAAACGAACGCACCCATTATTGACTGAATTAGCGCCCTCAATCATTATAGCCTATACGATCACAGATAGCGAGTTGGGGCGCGTGATAACTGATAATGTGGGACGTTTATCATAGCTGATGCAGAGTAATAACCGCAATATCAGCCTTGATATCAAGTCTACTACCAGAATGGTGTTTGTTTGTTTAGATGATCTTCCCGTCTTAGGAACTCGGCAAACTCGCCACAAGGGAACATATTATGTGTTAGGTTTGTGTACGAAATCGTGGGATTGGACTAAATAAGTCGCCATGTTGCTGCTTAAACTATGAGGATTATTGTAAGAAATGTTTGAGACGTGACATTAGTGATGCTTAGGAGATAGAAACGCAAGTTCAACCGTAAAGGAATGTTATGGTTTTGACTTCTATGCTACACTGTTGAGTCAGCGATGCAACACACTGCATTCACCGAAGAGATATGGGTAAGCACCATGTTGCTATGGGT
The DNA here is from genome assembly GCF_902459465.1 of Asterias rubens. Classification (NCBI taxonomy): domain Eukaryota; kingdom Metazoa; phylum Echinodermata; class Asteroidea; order Forcipulatida; family Asteriidae; genus Asterias; species Asterias rubens. The sequence continues at coordinate 6,953,388 of NC_047079.1, read as the reverse complement.
TTGTGTGCGTGGGGCGGGAGGGGGGGGTAATGATGTCTGTATTCTGGCACCACTTTTCACTCTTTATGAAATAAATATCTAATTTACTCAATGATATATTTCTTGAGGTAAAAATTTGTGCAAAATGTGACAGGATACAGAACTATTTCCAGTGGGTGTTATTATTAGTACACCACCAATACTTTAAGGAATAGAAAATTGAACTGAATTTATTATGATAAATATTTCGTAATCAATGCTGTAATGTTAAAAATTACAATAATTTTGTTGCCCAAGTTCCAAACTGTAATTGTTGTTTACGGGGGACGCTGTAAAGTAAGTGCAGCAGAAATGTTATGTGACAAACCAGATATGTAATTTAGTTCTGTGCCTGCCTTCGTTTCATGTATTTTCCCGGTACTGTGGTCTGCTGCCCCCTTGTGACCACATAGTCTCCAATTAGTTTACAAGGACGTGCGAAAGAAAGTTTATTTATGGGCTCAATTTAATATGTTTTATTTCTGTATTATGTCCCCGATATCATTGATCATTCATTTTTCGAAGAATTTAGCAATTCTGACCAATTGGATTTTCTCATCCAATTATTACCTAATTTTCCATAGTATGTGAACAAACCGATGAACATGATTTCCAAGTCTGTATTATTATATAGGTTTGTGGTGGAGGTAAACCCACAAGAGGGCGCTGTTTTAGGCACTACCTACCTATATCATGTAGACAAAAAAATCACTATACAAACTTGAAACCAATTCTAGATCAACCAAGATACACAATAATATGTTAAAGGCAGTAGACACTATTGGTATTTGTCAAAGACTATAGCCTTCACAGCTGGTGTATCTCAACATATGCATTAAATAACAAACCTGTGAAAATTTGAGCTCAATCGGTCATCGAACTTGCGAGATAATAATGAAAGAAAAAACACCCTTGTCACACGAAGTTGTGTGCGTTTAGATGGTTGATTTCGAGACCTCAAGTTCTAAATCTGAGGTCTCAAAATCAAATTCTCGAAAACTACGTCACTTCAGAGGGAGCCGTTTCTCACAATGTTTTATACTATCAACCTCTCCCCATTACTCGTTACCAAGTAAGGTTTTATGCTAAAAAATATTTTGAGTATTTACCAATAGTGTCCAGTGTCTTTATGTATCACCAAAGAATGATAAACATAAGTCTTGGAAATCTTAGTTGCTGCGGTAAGCTGGAAACCAGGCACAACCCGTTTTACACAATGATATGTTTTTGTCCCAAAAATAGAGTATTTATACTAAGAAGAAACGGGAGTGAGACCACTGCTGCGAAAGTTTTGAATTTGGCGGGTCCAAATTCATTATGCTAAACACTTGCTAAATACAGCCGAATCATGCTTAGCAGAAATAGGTTACCAGACAGATTGCTATAGAGGTCACACTATCTGAGCGGTATCTCATTCATAAGCTTACAAAAGACATTTACTGCTTAATTTCTGCCAGTAGCCTTATGGTATTTTAACCGTTGTGGTTGCTGTACATAGTTTAGGAAACTACATGCACTATGTTGCTTATACGCTTGAGTGTGCGGTCTGTATTAGAACACAGGTGCAGCATTTTGGTTAGCTTTGTTGGTCCAGATAAGTGAAATTATGCATAAAACATAGCCTTTATTTTGTTTTGGGATATAAAGTTCTTTTTGCCTCGGCTTTGGTTTCGGTTTTGACTTTGGCTTTGGTTTTGACTTTGGCTTCTGCAAGTACCTATCACAGCCACAGCTGCGAAATACCTCAGATTGGAAAAGTTCTGGTTAAGGTTCATGTACTCTATCTAAGAAAAAAAAATCTAATTACACAGCGGTCTCAACCCTCAAACACCTTTTAATTTGATCATTGTTGTTGCTAAATTGGAGCTAGATAGTTACAAATTGGATGTGTACTTTGTGAACAGTCAAGTGTTACCACCAACGTAGGTACACATATTTAACAAAGTTCCAGACGGTTAAACATGAATAACTGTGTATTCTCATGAAAGAAAGTTCAGGGTTAAAAAGAAATTAAGAGTTCTTGTTCCGAAAGTACATACCATGGAACACATACTTTACTATTGGGATATTTGTTGTGTTACAAAAGGCCATCCGCACCCGTGTAAAACGGATTGGAGTATATTGTTGGTTTTGGCGCAGAGTTCGTTTGCGGAATTTGTTATTTTTACTAAGTTGTAGCGACTGTATGTTTGGCAATAGTGATTGCTGTGGACTGTTCTTCAGGAATTATTCACATGACATTTTGCTACAACCTGGGGATTTAGCTGGAGTAAGATTCTATTATGACGATGATATTACATGACACAACTGCAATGAAGCTGCTACATGTTGCGTTCTTGTGCTGCGGTCTCCGAGCGGTACATGCAACAGGTGAAACGGTTGACATCGTCGTTTTGAGTGGAACACTCTCAGATCTTACTAGCTACCAGGAAGGCGATAACCTAACCCTGCGATGTGAGGTTACTGGTCTGATGGCGTCCTCTTCGGACTACGTGGTCTCTTGGCAGCACGGGGTGGAGGTAGTCGCCCGCGATACGGTTCTAAAGGCCCCGTACGACACCCCGAGGTTTGCCATCGAGCTTGCATCGCTACCCGGTCGGGGCGACTCAACCAAAGACATTGCCTACGATCTCACCATCTCCCCGGTTCAAAGAGGTGATGGTGGGGACTTTTCATGCCTCATTGAGACCCAGGTTCCGGGTGATTCGATGTCATTCAATATAGTTGCTGTCCAAACTGTTTCCTTGTCTGTGGTGTATTTCCCAAACCAAGGCAGTCCCACGTGTCTACCGGATGGTCCCGTGGATGTCACCGAGGGTGAGGCACTATTGCTACGGTGCTCCTCGGAGAAGGGTAACCCTGAAGTTAAACTAACATTGAGTAACATCGGAACAAATCCATGGTCCACCATTCAAGACAGAGATACTGTATCCAAAGAGCTCTTGATTAACAATGTGACGCCCTCTGGCGACGGGTTGCTCTTCATCTGCACCATAGAGAGCCCGATTTTCCCTGCTTTCCGTCGATCATGCCAACTCGGCCCATTAACTGTAATCCCTAGAGTAGTCAACCCGACCCTCGGTGTTGCCTCACCGGCTCCAAATAACCCCATTCTACCACCCGTGTCCACTAGACCCGACCTTCCTCCCATTCCCAGTGAGGCTTGTCGAGGCTGGTTGATTGCCTTCTTGGTGTCCACAGGGATCGCTACTTTGTCCATAGTCATCATCATTGCCCTCGTGACAAGCAGACGAATGGAGGAGGACCGTGAGAAGATGAAAAGGCGAAAAGTAAAAGGACTTAGTCTTGTTGAAATGCCCAAGGAAGGGGCAAAAGTGCCCGATGCAGAGCAGGGGGCCTACGCTAACGTGGCTCTCTCATCAGAGTAAAACATTCTTGCTGAATGTAACAGGACTATAGCCCCCAGTGCTGGCTCAAACTGTAAATTGCCAAGTTCTAAACATTTTTAGATCTGGACTGTTTTCTTTCACGACGTACTTTATATGATAGTTCTAATGTTCACTGCTATGTTATTTACGCCAGAAATAGTTCGCCAGCGTCACTTTTGTATTTTTTTTCCCAGAGTTGTTATTATTAGGAACCTGCTTCATTGAAGTCAAACCACCTACATTTTCATCGGTGTTCTTTGTGCAACATAAATTAGTGTCGTTTCTAGACAAGAAGTATCAAACATGTATTATTAGTGAGTAGCTAGGGTGTGCCTCAAGGTACGACACTTGGCCTAGTGGTGTAAATTCGCATTGATTGGTGTCAAATAGACGCCATGGTAATTGAAACCGATGCAAAGAGATGCCCAAAGGGATGAACGATGAATCACGAACAACTGTACTCGTCCGGAAAGATTTCAGTTTTATTTTTGTATTTTGTAATTTTTGTCTACCAAACTAAATAGGACTTGAAACTTTGTATGGAGGAAATTATTATCTACTGAGGTTTGCGGTAACACCATGTAATGATAATCTCTAATTGAGTTAGTAGTTCATAAAACTAAATCACTTATTGCATTTCAGCTAATTAAAAGCATGGCTACCGATAGGAGATGAATTTACAGAAACGTTACTTCCTTTTGTTTAATTTGGTGTTATTTTTGTATATTCGTGGCTGATTTTATATTAATAAAAAAGGTGTATACAATAAGTTAAATAGAATGGTCTTTTGAAGAAAGAAATACTTTTAAAAAGCTAACGTTGCTTACTCATTAAGAATGTTCCACAATGAAGAGATTGCAAATGGAAATGTGTACATACTTGCACTTAATTTATGGTAAAAACATAGTGGGAAAGTTCTAATGATGTATTTTTTGTTTGTTTGTTTATAAAACGGGCTCAGACTGAAAACACTCAAGCCTGCTGATAGGATAATAATAATAAAATGCGCATTGATATTTCCATCTGCATCTGTTAAGTACTGTACAAACGCCTTGTGTGGCTATCCCGTACAGATAATGAATAATGCAGGAAGAAACCCTTCCTAATAGAAAAACACAATCTGAGAAGCGTCACGTGGTGACGCTTCTCAGATTCAAATTTTAGATAACCACATTACTTCGAAGTGAAATGCTTCTCAAAATGCTTTATTTTTTTTAGCTCAAGAGCTTCTGTAGGCTTCTTACCAAATTGGGTTTTTTTTATTTTGTTATCGTACACTTCTTGTTTCAGCGCTTAGAAACCCGGTATTAAGCGCTATATAAATGCACGTTACTATTATTTTAGTAACCAATGTTTGTATTGCCATGAATTTTAAGAGTGGACACCAAAGGTATACCTGCCCTTTAAAGCTCCTCTGTGCCATTCTCCAATATCGCTCTCACCTGAACCAAAAATAACCTATTATGCTGTTTTAGATCCAAACAGCGTGTCACCTTGCATGATAACGGAGTGTGGTATCGCAATACGGGTACACCCCCCGCCGTGTTGAAGTGGGGTCTTGCAAAAGGGGGAAGTCCCTTCTTACTTGCAGACAAATGAAAGTGAAAGTTATCTTTACACTGAAAATTTCGTTGTCTAATGACCAGCTCCTTCGAAATCCGGGTATATTTTGGGGTCTTTCCATCCTTCTTCGAAGAAATACACTTATACTGAATCTGCGGGGGATTTTAAATCGAGCCGCAAACAACACGCCATTGTGACTATTCTAGGGGAATCATGATTCAATCTGGATTGGTAGAGCTTTCATTAATGGTCATAGAGAGTGTCCGTGTATAGTGTGGTCAACTAAACATGGAATGACCAACCTGTGAAATTTTAGTCTAAACCGTTTTGTGAGTCGGAAAAAAAAAATAGTGGAATAACATGCACATTTTTTAGCATGCAAACATTATTATCTGTATTTCAGGTTAAAAGTTGTAAACAACAGAAATCGACTGATGCGTGTTTAGGTTTCTCACAATATGACTTCTTGTCTCTGAGGGAGAGGGAAACATTTCCCAGAAAATGATTATGAATATTGTCTTCATATAAATCAGTAAGCTTTCAGACTTATACAATTATGTTTTTTAATCATTTCCAATATTGTATAATACATTTAAGCCTGTGCGTAAACATTCTGTCTCTCAACTCGTCAACAAAATGTTGTTTGAATCGATTCACTCGAATCAGAGAGATTTACAGATTCAGAGAAATTATTGTGAAACCTTGAATTGAAACGCTTTGCAAACATACCATATTTCCATTTATTATCATAATGCATGTTTGAGTTATCTCAAGATAACACTATAGCGGCTGAAAAGTATGCGTCATGGATCCCTTTCATGGACCACCGTACACCACTGGCCTTTGGACTTTTGGCAAAACATTTTGAAGTATTTAGCAAATAAACAAATATCAGCTTCTATAGTGGCATATTTCTCAGTAAAAATGACACATCTACATATATTGAAAACAACCCTAGTTAAGTTGCTTATCTCAAAGAGCTGTTTTGTAACCGAAAGAATGTGTCGTTTTTTTCTGACGCGGGAGGGGTATGTTGTGAGGTGACAGTGTGCCCTTGTCTATGAGGGTACCCTTCATCACATCGCACTCCACCAATTTATCTTTGTTTCAAAGATTTACTGTAATTGTTATAACCTTTAACAACAACGACTAATAACAGCTAAAACTGAGAAAATAAAATTAGCTTACCAACCCAAAGGACCTATTGTACATCATTGTATTGAAACTAGATGACAACATAACACTACACAACACATATGAACAGGTATTTTAATCACGTTAGTTGTCATGTATGTTGTGTTGTCATTTAGATTTTATTAGTGCTAGAGTCGAATCGTAAATGACATTGTTTGCAACGACTACAACTGCAACACCAACTATTATTCGGTTAGCTTTGTGTTCTCCAAAATGTATTGCATGCAAAAGTCTTTTAGGTGTAAACTCAGGAGTGAGACGGTAGTATCCACGGTGAAGTACTTTGTTGTGAAAATGTGATAAGTATTGTTTGAAGCATTGTATGGTGTGGAGAAATAGGAAGAAACTATATAAATAAATAGTAAACTTGCGGGTACAACCATGTGTGAATCTCTTTTGTGTGACTGTTGGCTCTGAAAAGAACCGGTTTGGTCTTTACGTTTTAAACAGTATATTCTCTGCTCGTCTTCAGAAGAATGCGTGATGTTTCAGTGATGGGGTGAGGAACGTGAGGCACCTATGATTGTTGGCTCTGAGAAGAGCCGGTTTGGTCTTTACGTTTCGAACAGTATATTCTCTGCTCGTCTTCAGAAGAATGCGTGATGTTTCAGTGATGGGGTGAGGAACGTGAGGCACCTATGATTGTTGGCTCTGAGAAGAGCCGGTTTGGTCTTTACGTTTCGAACAGTATATTCTCTGCTCGTCTTCAGAAGAATGCGTGATGTTTCAGTGATGGGGTGAGGAACGTGAGGCACCTATGATTGTTGGCTCTGAGAAGAGCCGGTTTGGTCTTTACGTTTTGAACAGTATACTATGCTCGTCTTCAGAAGAACACGTGATGTTTCAGTGATGGGGTGAGGAACGTGAGGCACCTATGATTGTTGGCTCTGAGAAGAGCCGGTTTGGTCTTTACGTTTCGAACAGTATACTCAGCTCGTCTTCAGAAGACTACGTGATGTTTCAGAAGAATACGTGATGTTTCAGTGATGGGGTGAGGAACGTGAGGCACCTATGATTGTTGGCTCTGAGAAGAGCCGGTTTGGTCTTTACGTTTTGAACAGTATACTATGCTCGTCTTCAGAAGAACACGTGATGTTTCAGTGATGGGGTGAGGAACGTGAGGCACCTATGATTGTTGGCTCTGAGAAGAGCCGGTTTGGTCTTTACGTTTCGAACAGTATACTCAGCTCGTCTTCAGAAGACTACGTGATGTTTCAGAAGAATACGTGATGTTTCAGTGATGGGGTGAGGAACGTGAGGCACCTATGCCCTTTGTCATTCTTTATTCAACAGGGGGATATAGACCCATCGTCAATATGAACAGTTCTACACAATTTAACTCACACAAGGACACGCGCACACACTGTGTCGAAAATTGACAACTTCATTTGCGTTTATTTGAATAATAAATCAAAGTTTGTCTGAGAGCGATGACAACATGTTTGCCCTCAAAGTTCAAGGGGAGCCATTTCCATCGAGTTGATTTACTTTATTTTACACAACACTACGACGGTCTGCCCTCCTCTCGCGATGTTTTATACCGCTCATTCTTAGAATTTGACCCTGTCCCCCAGCTGCCACACGGCAGGCGAATCCCGGAATTGCACCCAAAGGACAATACAAAGGTTTTGATCATAAAACATGTTAAGGAACAGTTCTTTGAAATTTTTACACGAGTTAAAAACTTGTTATAAATTAAGTTGGGCCTTATTCCAATAGCCAACTACTCGAATACTCAATTGATGACACAATACCTATGTATTTATACGGTATACCTGTCCTGTCTAGCATTGGTAGAGTTGTTCATAATATGGGTATACTTGTGTTCTGGTTAATAATAATAATAACGAAGTCTTATATAGCGCACGTATCTACCACACAAGGTACTCAAGGCGCTGAGTATACACAAACTTTCAGAAAGATAGGTTACTGCACTGTTGAATTTTGAGACCATAAATTGATGATAGCTTTCTCATGGCGTTAAATTTTGTTTAATGAGTCTCTGATATAATTATTTAGGCCAACTGGATAGTGTGATGGAAACAATAGAAACAGCATATGTGTGAACAAAAACAAATACACAGTAAACAACACTTCTCTTCTTCAAACACGTGACAGGCACCCCCCCCCCCCCTTTGCTAGTCGTGTAAAGCATTCAGACTAGGCGCGGTACCTGTACACACCTCAATTGCTTAGGTCGCCATTGTAAAGATATTTATTTTACTTTTCCTTGACTAGTAAAACACATGAACTAAACTGTTGTTGAACACCTTAAAAAGGAATTCCTGAACCTCTATTTGTAAAATGTCATGTGTGAATGCATGCTATTGTGTAAAATAAGTTGACTGGTCGTAGCCCCAGACTAGGGCTTTCTGACGAATACATGCACGACTGAGCAGTCATTGAGTCCAGACAAAATACAAACCTACGCACGGCTTTTTGAATAGTAGTCATAAAAATAACTAATTTTGTTCTGGGGCGACAACTCCGTTTCAATACACACCCTTTTGATTTTCTTTTAGAAGCATACATGTGGGTTAGGCCCTTGATTGAAAAGAATCAGTGGGGCCCATAGACTTTGAACTAAAAACTTGGAGGTATTGTTGTAGAGGGTGATTTCTTAAAGGAATGGCAAAACAGTGGATTGTGTGAGTTTGTGCATTTCGTTACTAAGCCAGCCAAACTGATGTGTGGCCTTTTCATGATGATATTTTCGTCTGTAGTGAAGCAGAAATTTTGACAACAACTAAAAGGAAATTTATATTGTTCTGTTGTTTTATACGATTTGCTGCTACTCCATTGTGCTTTCTTAATTTTTGTTTGTATACTTTTATTGTAAATATATCTTAAATTCGGCTGATGCCGCGATTGAGTTTTTTATTAAACATTAATAAGTTGAAACAAACATGGCCATGGTTGAAACGAAATGAATCGATAATATCACTGAATGGTTCTGGAGCTAAAGGCCTTGCTGTAATGTTTTTTGATTCAGACAAACTTCGAAATATGAAGGACAAATCCATAACCGACTGCCCCTTTAAAGTTCAACAGGTATGACGACACACCAACACGATACAAAGTGCATGTAGGCACCGACGGGGGACGCGACCATAAGGAGCGAGGTTACGGTTTGGGGTCAAGGTTCAGGGGCAGACAATCCATGCAGACTGTTCGAGTTAATCATCAAATATTATGCTACTGGCTGCGATAAGGATACTGGGCAACTGGAACTTTAACAGATTACAAATGACATTGGGAAATACCAAGAAATATTGAGTCGAAATGTAAACACTTGACGGAGCCTTTAAATATCCGGCCACAGATTTGGCTCGCTTCAGAAATTGTTTTTCAGCCAAAAGCTTCAGAAGTCTATAATTGAGGTTTTGAGGTTTCAAGTTGTTTTTGAGACCGGCTGTGACTGTACACAAAATGGCATCAAGAGCATCGGTAGTGAATTGTTTGGTGATTGTACTGTTACATCTTCTAGCATGTACAAGTGGAGAGACGACACTTGAAATCTTTATTGAGGATGGCGACGTTGACAATCTTGAAGAAGGGGACAATGTGACCATGAGGTGTGAGTGCAGGGACTTGGGAGCAGATAGCTACGTTATCTGGCAACACGGCACCGTGAACCTTGCCACTTCGGACCGGTTCACCATCACCGCCGAAGAGCTTGGAGGACGGGGTGATACGTCTCTAGACAAGGCTTGTACGTTGGCCATCTCACCGGTGGTGGAGGAGGACAGGGGTCTGTACCGATGCCGGATCGTCGAGAACAACCCGGAGTTTGGGGAGCGTGTGATTGAAACAGAAGAGGTAACTTTGACTGTATTCACCTTTCCGAACGACACCAACCCGCAGTGTTCACCGAGCGGGCCGACAACCTTAAATAGCGGCGATGTGTTGGCGATGACTTGTTCAACCTACCCGGGTCACCCCGCAGTGAATGTCACCATTGCACCGTCCGACGTGACATTTCGTGACACGCAGTGGAACACGGTGACAAGTAACGAAGGAACAATCGTACGTAGTTTAAACTGGGAGGCAAGACTTGCCCAAGATGGGGCAGTGATTCAGTGCAGTATAACAAGCACACGCTTTCCGTCAAACACAAGAACTTGCGTCATCGGACCGATAACCGTCAACGAGAGGCCGGTATCTACACCGTCTATCGCACCGCAACCACCCACGACTCGCCTCCTCAGCACCATGGTCCCCGTTCGTCCCGAAGAATTCTCTACTTTACCTCCCAAACCAACCATGCAACAAATCTCAGCAGGCTTCCCCTGGCTGTACGCGTTCTTGGTTTGTGCTGCTCTGCTGGCCCTCGCTATTGCCATCAACATCATCACGTGTGCGGTAGTCCTCAAATATAAAAAGGCCCGAGACATTTACAAGGTGACAAAGGCCCAAGAAGCCTTCATCGAGAAACAGAAATCGAAAAACGGGAACTTGAGACTGAATGGGATTGATAACACTCAGTTTTATCCAGAGACAGTTGTTACTATATCGAGCAGTTCTCCTCTGTGACATGACTCTGTAGTAAAAGGTGGACACTTATGATGAAATACATGTATATTTGAATGTTTTATTATTTCTTTATTGAAACTTGTTTATTATTTGTTTGTCAAGTCATCAAACTGAGGGCCAATTCAAGAGGCATTATTTTTGTGAGTTGAGTCATGTAAATAATTTACTCGCAACAAAAGTTTGAAATTTGCCTCTCCTGGTTTCATACCTCTCGGAGTAGGCCTGGTATTGTTTTCTTTTTTCCAGCACTCGAAGGTATGTTATCATTGGTCAGGAAACTTTAAATTTCTATTGGAGCATTTCAAGGGCACCAAGGCAAGAATGACCAGGGGCATGGAGGCAATCGCCTTCGATGCTTCTGTGAAGTATCAAGCCTGGGTGCTTTAGACTTAGATTTTTAAATGGCTTGTTTTGTAGGCTATTCGAGAATGATTTCATTTTAAGGTATTGCACGGAAAACAGTGATGATCAGTGGGAAACTAAAAGATGAATTCTTGACGGGGGCCCTGTGACGTTATCTCTCAGTTTTTAGCCAAGTGCAATTAAGGTTGCACGTTACATGTATCGTGTGCATTGTCTGTGTCATCAGCGAAAATTTGTGTGTGTTTTGAAATAGCTTAATCTGTCAGAAGAGAAAACGTTGAGAGAAAACTTCTTGCTGCTAAACTCGGGCCATGCAGGAAAATTTTGCGTTTTAAAATACTGGCATCCCAAAGACACCCCACCCCATTCTTGAGACGTTTCTGCTGTGGCTATTATTTTGTTTAATACGTTATTTTATAATATTATGTTTTACTTGTGTATGACGGCGTTGGATATAAATAAATGAGTTATTGTTTAAAGTATGAAAGTAATGATATAACTTAAATAAAAACAACCATCCCATACGGACGGCAAGAAAATTGTTAAAAAAATTGTGTGGTTTTTTGTACACATTTATGGGTTTTTTGGGGGTTTTTTTTTTTCGGGGGGGGGGGCGGTTTTCTTCTTCTTTTTTTGAGGGGGGGATTTTGATATTAGAGATGTGCTGTCTAACCGAACTTCATGTTAAAATGATCTTCCATGAAACCTGAGTTCTAGTACATATTACGGTAAATAATACTTGACTATAAGCAGGGTTACAGTCAGTCATAAATTTCCCCTTCAGAAGACGTCTTTCATCGTGACCCCCCAAAACACACCCTGTCAATTAGTTATTTCTAAATTTTGAGCCGTTTATCGGGGGAAAATGCTGGGGACTTTTACTACCACCCCATACTGGCTTTACACTCACAACAAAATTAGCCCCTCCCCCGGGGTATGTGAACCCCGGGACATGTAGCTTAACCCTGTTCAAATATAGTTGTTTCCGGGTCGTACAAATGTCAATCGAAATGTCTTGGGAATTCCCAAGAAATGTTTAGTCTAATAGAATGGCATTTCTGTCAGTAGGTTTCGTTAAAATTGGGAAATAAGAAAATTTTGCTTAATGCGAGACGAACATTGGCATAATCTATACAACAGCGGCCTTTGGAAGACACCTTTTTTATGACAATTTGTAACTTGTTGATAAGGTTAACCGAATTCTAGTGTTTGGGGCTGATGCAATGGGTCAAGGTAGAAACATCTTCTGAAATTGGTTAGAAATGTAATTCAATAATCAAGAAATGGTTTTCAACTTTTAAAACATCTTCCTTTATGAACCTATTATGAGTGTTTGGAAAATACATAAATTGTTCAGTACAAACGCATATCTCAGACTTGCAAATGTTTGTTCTTGGCCCCAGCACATATTTTCTCAAGGTCCTCACTATAGCCCCCCCCCCCCCCCCCCCCCCCCACCACCATATATACACCACTTTTGTTGAAGGCTTATTGGTCAACTGGTCCTGCATGCATCTCAGAGAAAAGCACGTGATTATGGTCACTTGACTGTATTATTATCGATAGTCTAGTTGGTAAGACACTGCTCTAGAATTGCAAGGGTCGTGGGTTCGAATCCCACCCGAGTAACATGCCTGTGATATTTGTTCACAGGACTCGGGAAAGTACTGAGTATACAGTGCTAACACACATCGGTGTATGGGTAAAAACCAAAATTAATATATTCTTTATCCCCGATGCAAATTTAACATCTATTATATATTATTATTATTCCAGAGGCTAAATTACGTTTAAAATTACAGAGAATAAGAAAATATATATACTATTTTTTTAAATTACGCAAAAACGTTAGGATATAAATATATTTATTTAAGTACAAATATAAAATACAAGATATTCAAAGACTAAAATACAAAAAAAAATCCATTAGGGAGGCATAACACCTCTTGCTATAAACTCTGTTAAGTGCTACTATTCATTTAATATTTTAAAAGATCATAAATAGAAGCACGAAATAAACAATTGCACTACAAGAGCATGCAGCAGAGGCAAGTTAAAAATAAATAGCATGATATTTGTATCTTGCTTTATTAAGATATGTACTTTCTAAAATATCCTTCGCAGGAAATCCCCCCCCCCCATCTTTCAAAAATCCCAGTGTGAATACGGGGAAACATATATATAAAGTAGAATTTGAAATCAGGCGAGGTTTACGGTAGCGCCATATGTTAAACATCTCTCTGGGTGGCGTTCTGAAGAATTACAAGATTTACGACACCCAGTTCCTTTCAGAACCAATCAAATAGAGTATTACACATAGTGTTACCGTATACCTCCACCCGTGTCTTAAGTTTCACCATTGGTGGTGAAAGCTCATTGGCCAACCACTTGACTCTGCGTCTCAGATCAAAGCACGTGACTCTGGCTGAGTCACTGCTATATTCTTCGAGGGAAATCCCCTCTATCTTTAAGACGCTGTACCTGCAGTAGCGTGAATACCGGGAAACACGGGTTATCAAGTTCCTCTTAACACGGAAGGGTTATAAAACCATGATGCTTGGCTGTACAATCACAACTTCGCAAAGTTTTGATCAGGAAGAGACGTTACTACTTTGAGCTTGTATTGAAATAGTGTTATGTGATTTGAGCCACCGCATGTATCAAAGTCGCAGAGCAGTTTCCCGAATTCCGATAAATTTACTCTGCGGTAGAAGAGTTTAATTCTGTTGTGAGGCAATTTCTCAAAAGATAGTGTAAACGCAAATCAGATTTTAACAGTATTATGGCATCGAACACGAAAGTTTGTGGAGTGTTTCTCATATTATGTGTGTTGTACATGTACACTTCTAGTGTAGAAGGATTGATGCTAAATGTGCTCCATCTACCGCTGCAGAAAAACATCGAAGTAGAAGAAGGGGACAGCATTTACCTGAACTGTCAGGGTGAAGGTTTAAGCTCTGATATGTCTATAATCTGGCGCAACTCGAACAACGAAACACTGACAACGGGAGGCAGGTTCTTAGTCGAGCCCGAAGACTTGGTCAGCCGGGGTGATGGTTCGCCGAACAAGCAGAACGCCCTGAGTATTTCGTCCGTCCAGGGGCGTGATAGAGGAGTCTACCACTGCCTTGTCGCCCAGCACACCTCGGCGTATGAATATCTCGTAGTTGAGACAATGGAGGTAACAGTTACGGTGTATACCTTTCCAGACGACACCAACCCGGAGTGTACACCGGGAAAAGACACAACTATTTTCACCGGCGATGTCCTGTCCCTTAGGTGCGAATCGTCGCTGGGTTACCCCGAGGTAAATCTGATGATTACTTCAATGAATGAGGAAGTTCGAGACGAGCTATGGAACACTGAGATCGGTACCGATGGTAGGATTGTTCGGAGCTTGAACTTGACGGCCAGCCTTGCCTATGACGGGGTAGTTATATCATGCAATATCACGAGCATTCGCTATCCCTCAAGAAAACGGTCCTGCGTCTTTGCTCCGATTTCGGTACGACAGAAACCGGTATCTTTAATGCAAACTCTTACAACTCGGCTCAACAGCAGGATTCATTTCAACCCTGTAGAATCAACCACTACCGATTCTACAGACTTTCCGACCGCCATCTTGCCTACCAACTCGCCTACCAACTCGCCTACCGACTTGCCTACCGCCATCTTGCCTACCGACTCGCCTACCAACTCACCTATCGTCTTGCCTACCACCGTCTTGCCTACCACCATCTTGCCTACCAACTCGCCTACCATATTGCCAACCAACTCGCCTACCATCTCGCCTACCAACTCGCCTACCATCTTGCCTACCAACTCGCCTACCAACTCACCTACCACCTTGCCAAACGCCATCTTGGCTACCGACCCGCCTACAAACTCGCCTACCGTCTTGTTGAGCGCCGTCTTGCCAACCAACTCGCCTGCCGTCTTGCCTACCATCATCTTACCTACCGACTCGCCTACAAACTCGCCTACCGTCTTACCGGCCGCCATCTTGCCTACCAACTCGCCTACCGTCTTGCCTACCGCCATATTGCCTACCAACTCGCCTACCGTCTCGCCTTCCAACTCGCCTACCGACTCGCCTACCGTTTTGCCGAACACCATCTTGCCTGCAGACTCGCCGACCAACTCGCCTACCATATTGCCTACCACCATCTTGCCTACAGACTCGCCTACCGTAATGCCAAACGCTGTCGTGTCTGCCTTCTTGCCGACCAATTCCCATGCCCCTTCGCCTACCAGTTTGCCGACCATCGAGTCAGTCACTTCCCAGGATGAGAGCCCAGTCACTGCAGCTTCGTCGACAACCAGTTTCTTGCCGTTTCATACTCATCAAAAACCATCTGATGGTGACTTTCCTTGGTTCGGGGCGACCGTTTTGTTTACTGTAATGTCATTTATTATTATAGTGATGTTTATTAAGAAGTCGACCTCCCGGGTGGGTGTGGTCGACCACACCCATCACAAACAACCGAGAATAATATACGTATCGGCAATCTCTCCGATTTGATGTGCCTTTAAAAAAGAAAAGGATCTAATTACGAACTTAGTAGGAGGAATAATCTTCAACAAAAAACAGTCTGCAGTAATTTTTGATAGACTTTTGTATAAATTATAATAATGTAAATTATTCAAACATGAGAGTGTCATCAGTCTTCAACATTAACTTTCAAGCAATTTGTTTATTAAAGTCAATTATTTTTTTAAAGTCAATTATTTATTTTGATGATCGCGTAATGTAGATTTGAGGCTTGTTTGTTTAGCTTTTGGTCGGTTTGAGGTTGGTGTTGTATCCCGCGAACCACATGTGGTGCACCACAAACCGCTTACCAGTTACTTTTACCAGCTTCAAGTTTGTGGTCAAGTTTACTTCCATAAAATATTATTATTAAAAGAAACCTTTGGTCGTTTTTAAAAGACTTCATTGTCAATTACTAAAAGATAACTTTTTGCGTAACAACTTAGTAACATGCAATGGGGAGCTGTTTATAGCACTAAACATCGTGAAAACGGCTCCCTCTGAAGTAACGTATAGTTTTTGAGAAAGAGGTAATTTCGCACTCAAATGCTAAAAGATCTCAGTCCTGAAGCACTTTATTAGCTCACCCATTTGTGCAATAATTGTGTTTTTTCGTTAATTATTCTTTTGCAACTTTGATGGCACTGGAGTCCAAATTTTCACAGATTTAACATTTTATTAATATTTTGGGATCCAAAGTGAGGAAACTCGTCTTTGACATTTTAACCAAACGTGTCCTGGGGTGAATTTCACAAAGAGTTAGGACTAGTCTTATCTCGAGTTAGGACCAGTTACTCGTCCTAACTTAGGACTATCCATGCAATTTGTATATCTCCTAGGACTAGTCCTAAGTTAGGACTAGTCCTAACTCTTTGTGAAATCGACCCCAGTGCCCCTTAACATCGAGCTACACTATTACAATGCTATTAACAATGCGGTGATCAGTTTCTGTCAACAACCAAACCTTTATGTGATTATTGTCTGTAAATATTATTTCTGTACTTTCTCATTCCGCGACCAGTAACTCCTTTATAAAAACTAATTGAAAACGCAGAAGTTTAGAGCTGGATAAAACATGTAAATTATTATGTCAATGTGAATAAAGGTAGTGGTAAACAAGTTTAATCAAACTGATACCAGATTCCATTTCTTTTTTATTTCTTTGTGTTATAAAAATAAACTTGGGAATTATACTCGTGCATATCTTTAGTGACTAAAAGCAAATAACTCCATTGGCCGTAAGCGCAGAGTATGTGGTAAGCAGGGCCCATTTCCACAAATCTTGCTAAGCACATAATAGTAATGCTTAACATAAGTACAAGAAGTTTTGTTGTGGCTGGTGCCCCGATTCACGCAATTTACCAGACACACACATTATGCTTTGGTGGTGTGTTTCACGAGACAACTGGGCTGAATTTATCTTTTCGGAGTTGCTCCTCGTACTTTGTTTTCGTAATAAAAGTTGACTTCCTTAGAAGAAACATGCACGGGAAACATGTCCTGACTAGGGGAGCATGTTGGTAAGGGGGGGGGGGGGGGGGGGGGGGGGCAAGTGGATAATTTGGAAACAAAAATTTCCGGGAAAATGAACCTTAAATAGGTATGTTAAAAATGCGAGTACAAAAAGTGGCTAAGATTCGCCAATACTCATTAATTTTATATGCGTATTCTGGATAATTTCCATTTGTTTATATTTGTTTATAATGGTTTGACCCTAAATCAGAATGGGGAATGCTTTAAATTCCGACGCCCCTATGCTCCGACACTCCTATGTTCCGACCGTGACCCCCAATTCGTGATGTGCATGGTAGTGCTGGGGTAAGGTTAGGGGAGGGTAAGAGTGGGGAATAGGAAAATACACCAGGGTCTCGGAGTATGAGTATGTTACCACCAACATACTTCATTGTTTACATTTCTATGCCGATGTTGCAGGTACGAGAATTTCAAGAAAGTTGGATGTCATTTATTTTTCATCCCAAGACGAGCTGTGTGTTTCTTCGTGAGATGTGGCACTTTAAGGAGACGGACTTCCGGGTCGCCAGGCCAGGGTGATACTCTACCCCCAAAGGTAACATAAACTTCTTCTTGGAAAAATGCCTATGAATTGATCAAGAAAATTGGTCGATGTGTAGCTGATTTATGTGGGAAATCTACTTTAGTATTTTTGGAAAGTATTGAATTGGCGTGTTCAAAATCTATAGTGATCGGGTGAGTGTTTCTTTTTTTCACCTTTTATTATTGGGGGGGGGGGGGGCGAGTTTTATTACTCTTGGCTTTGGTTGGGGATCCCTTGGGTCATGTCCTTCAAACTGTTTCAAGAAAAGTGGTTTTCAAGAAAAGTTCTGTTCATTGAACCGGATAGGAAATATGGCTCATGTGTGAGTATGAAATGATGTTGCAGGGACTTTGAACTGATTTATATAATGCGGTTGAAAAGGGGACTGTTTCTTAAAGGAACACGTTGCCTTGGATCGGACGAGTTAGTCTTGAAAAAGCGTTTGAAACCGTTTGTTATGAAATGCATATGGTTGGAAAGATGTTTTAAAAGTAGAATAAAATGATCCACACAATTATTACTCAAAATTGCACGGTTTTCATTTTACGTCGCGAACTAACACGATCGGCCATTTATGGGAGTCAAATTTTTGACTCCCATAAATGGCCGACCGCGTTAGTCGACGAGGTAAAAAGAAAACCGTGCAATTTTGAGGCATATTTGTGTGGATCATTGTATTCTACCTTTACAACATCTTTCTAACCATATCGATTTTATAACAAACAGTTAAAGAACATTTTTCAAAGACCAACTCGACCGATCCAAGGCAACGTGTTCCTTTAAAAGTATTCTCCCTTGATTTTACTATTATGTTGATACCTGATGGCGTCAGAACATTGAGGTAATACAATTCTCAACAATGTTTTTATTTTGCCTTGTTTTCCCCTTTCAGATCTTTGTATGAATCCAGACAGTGGCAGTCTTCTTGCAGACACCAATATTGTTCACCTTCACGCGTCAATCTGACCCCAATGACATCATGAAACCCTTTACAGAAATTGTCAGGAGCTTTAGGTCAAACAGATTATCCGAAAGGCAAGTATACTTTTAGTGTTAAGACTTAAGAGTTCACATAATCGTATTTATTACATTAGTATGAATGTCAATGCTGGGTAATACATTTTTATTTGAAAGCTGTCATTCTTAATTTGTTAGTCTCGAGTCAGACACCAGACTATAACAGAACAATGGACACATATATTATGTGTTTCATCTAAATTCTTCAAATACTATACTCAGAAATGACACAGAGCTTAAGTTTCGCTTTATTTTTTATTTGCTGCCCTTAACAGCTGGAGTTCAAGCTGACATTGTATTTCAATTTGCAACACTGATTTAATGCAAAGGTACTCTGCAGTTTTTAAAAGTTTAGGTTAGAAAATAATCTTCATCTTACAAAATTATCACAAATTTCACAAGGGTTTTATTAAGGTTTAAGTAACCCTACATTATGTCTGCAAAGTACGACATACAATGAATGCACAGTAGAAGTCAAGTTTTACATTAGTAGTATGTCACTATACCATACACCCCTTGCACTAAAAACTCCACAAGCTTCTAATATCTGACATGCTTACCATTTTGTGGAGTCAGATTTTATGTAAAATTATGTTAAGCAGATTTTGGATTTGGGGGAAAACCACACAATTTCAAAGGGCATGTTGCTCAAAATGATTACTGCCTCAGAATTGCTCTAACAAGACGAGTTGTTGATTTCACAAAGAGTTTAAGACTAGGCTTATCTGGAGTTAGGACGGGTTACTCACCCTAACTTAGGACTAGCCTTAAGTTTTTAATAAACCTTCAAGAGTCCTAGGACTAGTCCTTATAGTTAGAACTATCTTTGTAAAATTGACCCCAGTCGTCATTATTTTGAACAACTTTTGAATTTATGTGGAAATTATGACCAGTGTCGTTTCTTGCCGGCCAGAAGGCCTCACGAATGTACAAGGTAATTCTTGTTGTAAATATCGGTTACGTGGTCTTTGACAATGAACCTTTGTTTACATAACAAAGCTAAGTTATTATTTTATGTTCACCTCAGTAAAATATCTCTACTTGCAATCAATTAAGTTTGATAATGAAATCCATTGCTAATTATATGCTTCAAATTAACCCATTGCTATTAAATGATTCCAATTTGTCTCTTTGTCAACAGGTGTTGAGCTCGATGGTCTAGCGGTAAAAGTACTGCTTCAAGTGAGGAAGGTTGTGGGTTGGAACTCCACCAAGGTGCCTTTGGATCCTGCAGCCCTTGTCATACTTTTGTGTAGGGCAAGATGAATAATGGTAAGTACACAGCACTTTATAACTAACCAAATAACCCCCAAAAACATTGAGAAATTGTACAATATTTTGACAAGCCTATACTTTAAGGCCAAAGCATTTCTTGTACTGATGACTCATCCATAAAGAATGTGCTCGTTTAAAAGTTGGCATACATTGATTCAAATTTATAACTTTTGGGGTCAAGAGCCATTAACAGTAGTTGTAAAACAATCCAAACTTACAAACTCATAAGTCCGTCCATCCTTCATGGTACACAGGGCTTTGCGTACTTAGTTGTAGGCTAATCGATATAATGTAAGTATTACTTTAAATCCAAGGCATTTCTCTATAGATTAGTCAACCATGAAGAATGTGCTCATTTGAATGTCGGCATACATTAATACAATTTAATAGCTTTTAGGTCAAGAGGCTAAATAGGATAGTGTAATAAAACAACCGAAACCATTCACAAAATTCTATTCGATAAATCCATCATTCAGAATATCTTTACAAAATATGACAATAAATAGTGGTTTCTTGTAAGACGTCATATCTGTCTCTCAGTGATGCTCAAGGCGCTGTAACATACAGCATTTCTTGCAAGGTACTTGTATGTGGGACTACATTTGAATTATGAGATCTACTCCTTTGACATAGTACCATGTAATGGTTTACTAGGTGCTGTGGCGCAATATGCTGCCAATACTTACTCTAGTCATTGTGAAACATACCTTGGGTAGGATTCAAACCAACAACCTTGTGATTTCTAGTCCTGCAGTCTAATCACTTGACCATGGTGACTACAATTATTCTAGTCACTGTGAAACTTTAACTTGGGTAGGCTTCAAACCCACAACCTTTTGGTTGCAAGTCCTGCAGTCTAACCACTAGACCACTCGATACAAGAACCTAAGCAAATGCCCGCATTGCAATTCAGCCCATTTATTTACAGTCATTTGCAGCTTTTACACGAATGGTAAAGCTAGGTACATGTCTACGCCAATTTTCTTTTTTGTTCACCCTAAAAATAGTCTAGCGACGTTTAAAAATTCACTATTGATTGTCGATTCCACCAGCAGATAGATGTACTTTGGAACATGAGAGCAAAAGGAGTTGTGCTGATCAAGTGGTAAGTCTCCTATACTATGACTGTAGCATTAAAAGTTTAAATAGATTCAAAAAAAAAAGGGAAAGAAGTAACTAAGGGTTGTTTTTGGTTTTACCATTCCCAAACAAACTTTGTTCTTTTTATTCACAACTATATTTATGTCAGATACAATCTGTGAAGCTAATTAAACAATCCCATTATTTTTTACATTTCTATTTACACGCACACACCTCACAAGATTTTGTTTTATAATTCCATGAAAATATTTACACTCCATTTCGAAAAACAAAAGGAAAAAAAAAAAACAATGTACAATAAACTCAATACCCTGGATTAATTTTACATCACACTTCAGATCATGTATTATTTAAATAAACTTTAACTATTTGTTTTTGCATTATAGCAAACACAGTTTATGTTTAAGTCTCCAGTAAAAATTTAACACCATCATTTCAAAAGACGTTAATCTAAACTTTGACAACACCTTGGTCTACCTCAACACAAGCTGCATTGATTGTTTGATTTTCTTGCAGCCTATTTAAGTATTTATCTAATTTAAAAACTAAGTTGTCCATAATGCAGACAGCGTTTCTAGAAGTAATATTTCAAGTGGTCCACACTGCAAAAAAAGGTTTATTACTTTTAAGGTTATAACAGTTGTTACTTATACATCATTCGTGTTCTTTGAATGTCATCAAACCAAATCAGTCTAGAAAGTAGGCTGGTCCCTTCATATGCATTGATTGTCAGCAGTATTGGCAATTGGGGTACTATACAAAGATGGCCGCAGCCTGTTCTTGTTCATTCATGTTCAGGAGTGCATTTTGGCGACCCCAACCAATTCTAACTGACTCAACAAGTCTGTTACCGATTGGTCTAAACAGCATCATCACCGCATTCAACCGAATACGCAAACAAAAAAAACGCTCAACCGATAACCAATGTTTCTGGTTAGGGTCGCCAAAACACACTCCAGTTCAATTATCCCCAGTTCATGGAACTCTCTTCCTTCAAAACAAAGGGGGGCGCTGTTCATTGATTTTCTCACGAATTACAATAGACATACAAATTTATTTACAACTGAACATCATACAAAAATTATGACAAATTATTAAAGAAATTCTGCTTTGAAATCACCAATTCTATAAAAAATTAAACACTGTTTTGGCTGGTTTTCTTTACATTATTATTGAAGACAAAACAAAAATAACTTGGTCATTACTTTAAAACTTAAATAGTACTCTGTATCTAACGGTAAAACTGTGTACTTCTCTTCCAATCATAAATACAGGTATTTGTACAGGCTGCACGATTTAATCAAATGCAGGTTTTCTTTACAAGCCTTCCCAGGGGCGAATGTTTATGTACATTTTAAAGGAAGCAAATGGATGAAGATAAAAGGACCATTAAACAAGGAAAAACAAAACTGACGGTAATAGATCAGAATTTTTATTTAGATAATAATGCTATTCCTTCTGTATACACGAGTGGTCTGACACTGAGTCTCTTCCCATCTTGCAATCTCTTTCAAAATCAACAGATTCACAGAAAAGAAGTTGAAAATGGATTGGCCACGTCCTCAGAAGAGAACCTAACGTCACCCAGACAGCTCTCGAGTGGATGCCAGAAGGCATAGAGGAAGACCCAAAACAACCTGTCGTTGAACTGTGGAAGGTGAAATGAGGACCTTGAACCATACTGGGCCTAAACAGACAAGAGTGGAGCAACTTCATAGCTGCCCTACATGCCAACAGAAGCATAGACGGCAGATAGTAAGTAAGAATCACCTCCTTTAAGTGTTATTCACACGACAGCAATTTAACTGGGGTCCCTTGCTTAATTTTAGCATGGTTGTAAAATGTAGCAATGTTTGACAAGACTTTGCAAGAGAACTTGGACAGTAGAACAAATTGTTGTCCTTTCACGAAAAATTTACAATCGTGCTACAATTTAGCAAGGGACCCTTGTAAACTTGCTCTTGTGTGATAGGGGCTTAACACAAGCTGAGTGAACGACTTCAAACCTGATACCTACTTCTACACCCACTCAACTTTTCAGAACCACCGCCTCTTTGAGGCAAGAATATTACAACGTTTAACCATCCAAATATTTGTATTTCTTTGACCCTATGCACCTTGCAAAGCTTTAAAACGTAGAGAGTGAAGTAGAGAGCACCACTGCAACTTGGTTCTTATGAGAATCGTTAGAGCTGATTGTAGAATGTTTCTAGTGTTTCCAGAAGTTTCCTCGCTCAGTGTGATGTCAAGGGTGTTTCTCTCCATATCTTGGACAATCTTACCTAGTTAAAGGTGTTTTAACTATTCTTAGATTGATAAACGTACCCCTTTGCAGGCACATCATGTGGATCTTGAAAGGGTGTTCTTCCAGAAAGACGCAGCAGTCCGTGAAATCATTTCGTGAAGTCGCTGTCTTTTGCCAGTTCGTTATCCTTTATGATCCTTTTGCCAGTATATGATCCTTCCTTGAAGTGAACGGATTGTCAGGTAAGAGTTACTCCTTCTCGTAAAATGTCTGCGAGTATTTCATGAAGTGTTCCCAGTGGTTCTATAACCCAAGGGGGTGTATGTGTAGGGCTTTTTAGACACTCGACAGTGCCTCAATGTACCCAGTATTCTGAATAGTTTGGATTTCTCGTAGTTTGCTGATCTCCTTCTGAGCACTGGACAATTCAGCAATGTGGCGGGTTTCCTTCTCTTTTAACTTCTTGATGTCATGTTGCCAGCTCTGGAAAAAAAAGAGGTAGAATTTATAAGTAACCACAAAATGGACTGAGATCGGGGCTCAAGTTCACGGCTCCTCTGTAAGCAAAGATTTGGCGCTTATGGAAGCAGCGAATTCTGCACTAAAGTATAGCATATTTTTAAGGTTAGGGATTTATGCTTGTGTTTTTGCCTACTTTATGTAGAGAGTCCCGCTTACACAGCTAGTGCAGAATTTGGGCGCTTGCACAGTACGCGGAGAATGGTGCTTGTTAGCGCTGAACTCGGCAGTAAGCAGAGCCATGATATTGGACATAGATTCATTGATTTGTCATCAATAATCAAACTTTCTTCAAACTTATTTTTCTTCTCGTTGTTTTCCACCTCAGGACAAGATCCACAAGCAGACAGCTGGGACCTCCATGGGATCTCCTGCATCCCCAGTCCTAGCTGAAATCTTTATGGCAGAGTTTGAGCCATCATCTCTCCTCATCAATGCTGATCTCGGACCCAGCTTGTGGCTCAGCAACGGCACCACAATTAAATAGTAGGTCCAGTTGATTTGGGGTTTGAATCAAGACAAATTTACTTGAACCAACGACCTGTGGATTATTGGTGCCAGCACTCCTCTAGCTGAGCCAGCATGTTAATCGGGAGGTCGTTGGTTTAAATCCAGCTACAATAAATTTGTCTTTGTTCAACCCTAAATACAGAATTCATGAAGTACTTCCCGGTGTTACACTGCCCCATAAGTAAACAATCGTACATGACCGTTCTCTTTGCAAATGGAGCGTGATTTTACGACAGATGAAGAGCAGCATGGATGAGAAAAGAAAGTGAAAGGAAAGATTCAATGCTTACCACGTTTGTTCTGATGAGATCGAGCTTCTCTGATTTTAACTTGTTAATCTCAGCTCTCATGAACTCTAACTGCTGGGACAAGGTATCTGTAAAAACAAAAATGGTTAAACTTGTAATCGTCAAATTTTGGCTGAAAATGTATACAAAGGCATAACCTTGTGTAGTTTTCAAATTTTTGCTGAAACATGTACACGAGCCTTGTGAATTTGTAAAACTGTGGCTGAAAAAGTGTACAAGGCTATAGCCTTGTGAATTTGTAAAGTTTTGCCTGAAACTTGTCAAATTTTGGCTGAAAAAGTTCACATTATAGCCTTGTGAATTTGTCAAATTTTGGCTGGAAAAGTTCACATTATAGCCTTGTGAATTTATTAAATTTTGGCTGAAAAAGTTCACATTATATAGCCTTGTGAATTTGTTAAATTTTGGCTGAAAAAGTTCACAAGGCTATAGCCTTGTGAATTTGTAAAGTTTTGCTGAAAAATTTCACAAGGCTTATATTATAGCCTTGTGAATTTGTCAAATTTTGGCTGGAAAAGTTCACAAGGCTATATATATAGCCTTGTGAATTTGTCAAATTTTGGCTGAAAAGTTCACAAGGCTATAGCCTTGTGAATTTGTAAATTTTTGCCTGAAACTTGTCAAATTTTAGCTGAAAAGTGTTCAAGGCTATATAGCCTTGTGATTTTGTCAAATTTTGGCTGAAAAAGTTCACAAGGCTATAGCCTTGTGAATTTGTCAAATTTTGGCTGAAAAAGTGTACAAGGCTATAGTTTTGCCTGAAACTTGTCAAATTTTAGCTGAAAAGTGTTCAAGGCTATATATAGCCTTGTGATTTTGTCAAATTTTGGCTGAAAAAGTTCACAAGGCTATAGCCTTGTGAATTTGTCAAATTTTGGCTGAAAAAGTGTACAAGGCTATAGCCTTGTGAATTTGTAAAGTTTTGGCTAAAACTTGTCAAATTTTTGCTGAAAAGGTGTACAAGGCTATAGCCTTGTGAATTTGTCAAATTTTGGCTGAAAAAGTTCACAAGGCTATAGCCTTGTGAATTTGTAAAGTTTTGCTGAAAAATTTCACAAGGCTTATATTATAGCCTTGTGAATTTGTCAAATTTTGGCTGGAAAAGTTCACAAGGCTATATATATAGCCTTGTGAATTTGTCAAATTTTGGCTGAAAAGTTCACAAGGCTATAGCCTTGTGAATTTGTAAAGTTTTGCCTGAAACTTGTCAAATTTTAGCTGAAAAGTGTTCAAGGCTATATAGCCTTAAGATTTTGTCAAATTTTGGCTGAAAAAGTTCACAAGGCTATAGCCTTGTGAATTTGTCAAATTTTGGCTGAAAAAGTTCACAAGGCTATAGCCTTGTGAAACTTTTAAATCTTGGCTGAAAAAGTTCACAAGGCTATAGCCTTGTGAATTTGTCAAATTTTGGCTGAAAAAGTGTACAAGGCTCCTTGTGAATTTGTCAAATTTTGGCTGAAAAAGTGTACAAGGCTATAGCCTTGTGAATTTGTAAAGTTTTGCCTGAAACTTGTCAAATTTTGGCTGAAAAAGTTCACAAGGCTATAGCCTTGTGAATTTGTCAAATTTTTGCTGAAAAAGTTCACAAGGCTATAGCCTTGTGAATTTGTAAAGTTTTGCCTGAAACTTGTCAAATTTTAGCTGAAAAAGTTCACAAGGCTATAGCCTTGTGAATTTGTAAAGTTTTGCCTGAAACTTGTCAAATTTTGGCTGAAAAAGTTCACAAGGCTATACCCTTGTGAATTTGTCAAATTTTGGCTGAAAAAGTTCACAAGGCTATAGCCTTGTGAATTTGTAAAGTTTTGCCTGAAACTTGTCAAATTTTGGCTGAAAAAGTTCACAAGGCTATACCCTTGTGAATTTGTCAAATTTTGGCTGAAAAAGTTCACAAGGCTATAGCCTTGTGAATTTGTAAAGTTTTGCCTGAAACTTGTCAAATTTTGGCTGGAATTCACAAGGCTATAGCCTTGTGAATTTGTCAAATTTTTGCTGAAAAAGTTCACAAGGCTATAGCCTTGTGAATTTGTCAAATTTTTGCTGAAAAAGTGTACAAGGCTATAGCCTTGTGAATTTGTCAAATTTTGGCTGAAAAAGTGTACAAGGCTCCTTGTGAATTTGTCAAATTTTTGCTGAAAAAGTTCACAAGGCTATAGCCTTGTGAATTTGTCAAATTTTGGCTGAAAAAGTGTACAAGGCTATAGTTTTGCCTGAAACTTGTCAAATTTTAGCTGAAAAGTGTTCAAGGCTATATATAGCCTTGTGATTTTGTCAAATTTTGGCTGAAAAAGTTCACAAGGCTATAGCCTTGTGAATTTGTCAAATTTTGGCTGAAAAAGTGTACAAGGCTATAGCCTTGTGAATTTGTAAAGTTTTGCCTGAAACTTGTCAAATTTTGGCTGAAAAAGTTCACAAGGCTATAGCCTTGTGAATTTGTCAAATTTTTGCTGAAAAAGTTCACAAGGCTATAGCCTTGTGAATTTGTAAAGTTTTGCCTGAAACTTGTCAAATTTTGGCTTATACCCTTGTGAATTTGTCAAATTTTGGCTGAAAAAGTTCACAAGGCTATAGCCTTGTGAATTTGTCAAATTTTGGCTGAAAAAGTTCACAAGGCTATAGCCTTGTGAATTTGTCAAATTTTGGCTGAAAAGTGTACAAGGCTATAGCCTTGTGAATTTGTAAAGTTTTGCCTGAAACTTGTCAAATTTTGGCTGGAATTCACAAGGCTATAGCCTTGTGAATTTGTCAAATTTTTGCTGAAAAAGTTCACAAGGCTACAGCCTTGTGAATTTGTTAAATTTTGGCTGAAAAAGTTCACAAGGCTATAGTCTTGTGAATTTGTCAAATTTTGGCTGGAAAAGTGTACAAGGCTATAGCCTTGTGAATTTGTAAAGTTTTGGCTGAAACTTGTCAAATTTTAGCTGAAAAAGTTCACAAGGCTATAGCCTTGTGAACTTGTCAAAATTTGGCTGAAAACTTGTCAAAATTTGGCTGAAAAGTGTACAAGGCTATAGCCTTGTGAATTTGTCAAATTTTGGCTGAAAAGTGTACAAGGCTATAGCCTTGTGAATTTGTAAAGTTTTGCCTGAAACTTGTCAAATTTTGGCTGAAAAAGTTCACAAGGCTATACCCTTGTGAATTTGTCAAATTTAGGCTGAAAAAGTTCACAAGGCTATAGCCTTGTGAATTTGTCAAATTTTGGCTGAAAAGTGTACAAGGCTATAGCCTTGTGAATTTGTAAAGTTTTGCCTGAAACTTTTCAAATTTTGGCTGGAATTCACAAGGTGAATTTGTCAAATTTTTGCTGAAAAAGTTCACAAGGCTATAGCCTTGTGAATTTGTTAAATTTTGGCTGAAAAAGTTCACAAGGCTATAGTCTTGTGAATTTGTCAAATTTTGGCTGGAAAAGTGTACAAGGCTATAGCCTTGTGAATTTGTAAAGTTTTGCCTGAAACTTTTCAAATTTTGGCTGGAATTCACAAGGTGAATTTGTCAAATTTTTGCTGAAAAAGTTCACAAGGCTATAGTCTTGTGAATTTGTCAAATTTTGGCTGAAAAAGTGTACAAGGCTTATAGCCTTGTGAATTTGTAAAGTTTTGCCTGAAACTTGTCAAATTTTGGCTGAAAAAGTTCACAAGGCTATAGCCTTGTGAATTTGTCAAATTTTGGCTGAAAAGTGTACAAGGCTATAGCCTTGTGAATTTGTAAAGTTTTGCCTGAAACTTTTCAAATTTTGGCTGGAATTCACAAGGTGAATTTGTCAAATTTTTGCTGAAAAAGTTCACAAGGCTATAGCCTTGTGAATTTGTTAAATTTTGGCTGAAAAAGTTCACAAGGCTATAGTCTTGTGAATTTGTCAAATTTTGGCTGAAAAGTGTACATAGCCTTGTGAATTTGTAAAGTTTTGCCTGAAACTTGCCAAATTCTGGCTGAAAAAGTTCACAAGGCTATAGCCTTGTGAATTTGTCAAATTTTGGCTGAAAAGTGTACATAGCCTTGTGAATTTGTAAAGTTTTGCCTGAAACTTGCCAAATTCTGGCTGAAAAAGTTCACAAGGCTATAGCCTTGTGAATTTGTCAAATTTTGGCTGAAAAAGTTCACAAGGCTATATATAGCCTTGTGAATTTGTAAAGTTTTGCCTGAAACTTGTCAAATTCTGGCTGAAAAAGTTCACAAGGCTATATATAGCCTTGTGAATTTGTCAAATTTTAGCTGAAAAAGTTCACAAGGCTATAGCCTTGTGAATTTGTAAAGTTTTGGTTGAAACTTGTCAAATTTTAGCTGAAAAAGTTCACAAGGCCTTGTGAACTTGTCAAATTTTGGCTGAAACTTGTCGGGTTTATGTTTATGGTGGATACATAATGTACTTATACTGCCAGCAACTTTTTTGCTAGCAAAACCAATTCTGTAATGTTCCTTTAATAAAAGTGCCGTAAATAAAATAGCCTTGTGAACTTGTGAATTTTTGGCTGAAGAAGGGTACATGGCCTTTTTATTAGGATATAGGATTTATTTTGATGAGTTTGATAGTTAATAACAGTGCAATAAATAGCATAATTACAAGGGAGGGTTTTTCATCAAATTTGGCTGAAACTTTAAAAAATTTTGGCTGAAAAAGTTCACAATTTTAGCTGAAAAAGTGTACAAGGCTGAAAAAGTGGTACATGTTTAAGCTCTAAAATGGTGCAGCAGGCTAAAACTAATGCCTTTTCATTGAAATGGACCTGTCAATTAAACATTATAAAAAATAAATAATTGATAGTTAAAACAAGGTCAAAAATTTCTAGGAAATTCTACATGTTTTGCTTTGGTCAAGCTGGGGGTGTTGTGTAGTTCTTACTTTCTATTTCCAAGGCTGTGGTACACTTTCCTTCAGGACATAGACAAGGGTTGAGTGGACTGGCTTTACTGCTTGGTATACAACCTGATGACATACTTCCCTGTAATAATAATAATAATAACAACACATTCTTATATAGCGCATTTCACAATAACCGTAGCAATGCGATTTACACTAGTGCCCTGGTCATAGGGCCAATAACATAATAACATCCCTGTAATGTTTCTCAGCTCCCTTGGGAGTATACAGCCCTGAGCTGCCTGTAAGGCGCTTGTTGCTTTTTTTACTTAATATCAACCTCTTCCTCTCGCAGGTACCCATTTATACCCCTGGGTGAAGAGAAGCAATTCTAGTAAAGTATCTTGCTCAAGGACACAAGTGTCATGACCGGGATTTGAACCCACACTCCGGTGACTGCACCAGAACTTGAATTTGATGCTCTTAACTACTCGGCCAGGACACTCTATCAGGACCAACAATGGAAAGGGATCAAAAGGGTCACAATAATTTGTTGGACCCCATGAACCATGTTCCTGCTGTATACGAAGACCTGACACACAGGCAACGTTGAGTCAACTTGGAGGCAACCAACTGCAATGCATGCACAAAGAACAGTTTGGTAGCACAACATACATTTTCCAAACAGTATCTTAATGTCCCAAGCATTTGGGTAGAAACATGTGAATGTCTTGTCTTCTTGGAGATTGCCTGGAAGTGGTTGCTATATTCTTAATTAAGTCCATGCCACACTGGGTAAGTTTTACAGGCAGAGCCAACCAAATAAACTGCAAGTTAAAGGACAAACTTTGGGAGTACAAGAGACATTTTACTGACAGTATCTTACTGTCACCGAGATACTTGTGAAGGATGAAAGAGTGGATGGTTGTATTCTTTGAGATTGCTTGTAACTGTCCACTGTAAAGTTCCCCATGTAGCATGGCTGTTCAGATGACGCCTTCGACTTGTAGGGTCTATGTTTTATTTCAAAAATAAATAACGGCAGAGGGCATATTTACAATGTAGCTCTTTTAAAGTTAGTAACTTTAAAAATATTTAAGAATTGCAAAAGGCATATTTACAAGGTGTCTCACCATGCCTGTATCCGAGTCTTCATGTTCATGCGGCTCCTCGTCACTGTTGAAGCTGTCCAAGGAATTGCTCGGTGATACTCGACATGTGTAGATTCTGAACACGGACAACAAATTGGAAGAGTAAAGACAACATTAAGCATTGCTTACAGTTATTGGCTGAGTGTCTTTATGTATAGGATAATGCCCAAGGTGCGCATCACTAATGGGTAGGAATGGCGCGTACGGCAAGGGCATAACGCAACTTAACCTCCACCTGTGACTTCATGAAGTTATTACAGCATCCCATTATTTTGCACGAATGGTGCGGTATTGTTCAACATGTACCCATCACATTGTAACAACTGTATGAGGTCACAGGTGGAGGTTAAAATGAAAGAGGGCTTTAGGGAGTGGGGATGATGAGCCAGAAAGTTTGGTTTTAAGGACGTACCTTGTTGTCCTCGAGTGTGCAACATCAGGAGAGCTATTGAGAGAGTTGGAGGACGATTTGTGCGATTCCTGGCTGCCATTGATACTTTCTGAGGAATGTGATGACCGACTCATCATGCTGTCTCTGTAGTAGTGGGAATAACATTTTAAGTTGGTTTTAAAACTTTGCATGGTGGAAGTATAATTAGGTGAGGTTTGTGGTAACACCATGTAAAAAATCTCTTTCTAGTAATGTTGGTTCAGGAAAAAAACGGTGGTTGACAACTGACTTCATGAAGTTCATGACAGAGTTATCAACCACAGGCCTTTTTCAGAATTACCGTTAAGTGTCTTGCTTAAGGAACAATGTGATGAGACTCAACCACCACAACTTGAATTCAGTGCGCTAGACCAGTCTGCCATGACAATCCACACACACACACAAACAATCTTTGTTGGGATTTGTAGTTACCTTTTTCTCTTTGGTTCTTTCTTGTCTCCAGTACTGCCATAGCTTTGGTTACTGCTTGTACTTCTTGTGCTTAGTCTTAGGTTCCGACTACCCTTGGATTGCTGTAGGTCAATACAAAAAAGGATTCATTAAAGTTGGGAAGGTATTGCAGACTGCACACCCAACCAGGCTCCTAGTGGACGCCTACAACCGTTTGGACTGTGAAGAACGTAACCCTGGTACAGCCCCAGGAGTAGGTAGCAATGTGTCCCTGGCGACAGTTGATTTGGGTTGGCTGCTCAAATCAGTTAAGTGTAGCCCTCACGCCGTGAGTTTTGCGATACCTCTTCAAAAATGAATCGATTTCACACTTACCAGTGGACTTGTAGCCTCGCCTTCTTCCGGTATCTCAGGCGCAAACATCATATTTCCATTCATCTTATTATGACTTGGGCTGGTGCTGGTGTCTACAGACTGACTCCTTCCTCTGAAGGCCTTCTTGAACGATGGCCACAGGCCCCCGGCGCTGACGTCTGCCTTGCCCAATATGCTTGGACTTGTTGAGGCGTCTATACACGTCACTGAGCAGAATATCTCCTCGTTTTTGGTGTTGAGTTCAGCGTAGAGGGAGTCTAGTAGAGCCGCCCTTGTTCTCTCCTGCAAGGGTAAGTTGCAAACATTGGTAAAAGCTGCTCAATCGTAAGATTTAAAGGTAGGGTCATAGATTGTGAGTACTCAATTAATTTATGACACGGGCATTCATCGCCAAACTCTACATAAAAACTACTGATAGTGTAAACTATTGTCGGGAAGGATTCCCTATGAAATATTATGGTTTGGACAAATGGTTTGAACAAAATATGGACTTGTTCAGTTCTAGAAATCTGTGTAAAAAAGGGAGAAGAGGTTGTGTAAGGCTTACCTGTATGCTGCTGAATTTGTCTGCTTTGTAGCAAGCATTCTCTCCGTTAAGAAGCTTAGTGAGCAGGAATTCCTTCAGCTCTGGTCCCTTCTTAAACACTGAAGGACTCGGCAAGGCTGGGCCGTAGAAAGGAACGTCATCTCTAGCTGTTACAGCAACCTATGGAAAGAAATAATATACTCATTAAAGAGGCTCAACATCAATTTGTGGAAGATAATATTGTTACAAATAAACTGTTTTTTCAAGAACAGTGCAAACCTAACCAGTTAACATTTCAGCAGTGATTGCTATGGTTTAAACTAAGGTGATCCTTGATGCTTCTACTTTCCCAAAAGGGAAAATAGAACACTCTAAGGGAGTCGTAGCTTTAATCATAGCATGAGTAGCAGTCATAATTCGTCATACAACAAATGTCAGATCTGACCCTGGCCGAAACATCCCTTATGTACAGAGAAATAACTGGTGCTATAAGTTCGGTACACTCGTTGCTATGGCTTTTGCGTAAAAATAAGCCATATCCTGTAACATGCTCTAAGCAAACAATTCTTCTTAGCGTTGGTATACTGACCTTGTATCTGGTGTTTTCTGTATTGGGCTCGATGGCCTGCACCACAATAAAGGAATGAAGGAAGTTAGACGCGATCATGTCAGGAACAAACGGCGTATTCTCTTCTTGGAATACAATAGCGACGATGTCGTTGCCTATGTGCCTCTTCCTCTGCAACTACAATCAGAAAATAAGACGTTTAACGAAGATCGATACCAACTGGGGACTTTGGGACAATAGGTGGCAGCAGACTGACCAGGTAAACTTATTGTTCTTCCTTTAGTGCGCAGGCTTAGAAATATGAAAACGACACAAATTTACCTGCCACCTAGCATTCCAAAGTCTCAAATTGACTATTTTTGACAAATATTTAAAGTCGGCGCACCTACATTACGGAACAATCTACCTCTTCACATCTGTCAGGCATCATCTCTTGAATCCTTCATCAATGTCATGTTAAAAACTCATTTTCTTAGTAATTGTAACTTGTTTATTAGAAGATGCTCTTAATCAGTGCTTTGAAACTTTTGTAAAAGGTGCTTTGTAAATAATTTTATTTTATCAAATTAAAAGTTGAACTCACCTGTTGTTTGTCTCCTTCTGTGTGTGGTAATAACGTAGACACATGGAACATGATGTCTCTATCAAGGTGCTGGGCAACGATGGAATGTGCACCTGTCTGTCCGTGCTGGACGTCGAGACCTCCTCGAAACCTAACACCACCAAAAGAAAAGTTGTCAAGTGTCAAGTCAGAGTCAAGTCAGACATAAGGATGTGATAGTACCCCGCTGTCGAAACCTAGGCCCTAAACTTTTGAACAATATCCCTTCATCAGATCAATGAACACCATAATCCACAGACCCGGCGAAAATGCTTGGGCCACCCCCTGTCCACTTCCCCTGACAATAAACATTCTTTCCCCCGTCCCCCCCCCCCGCTCAATGTTGACTGGAACGCAGAAAGAGACCAGACATAAAAAATTAGAAACTACATTGAAAGGGGGCATGGGGGCCCCCTATGATATGGCCGGGAAGTAGATGGAATGGCGTTATAGAAATTTTGTTATTGTTATCGTTATTATTATTATTGTTATTATTACTAAGATTTACCCTGAAAAATCTTTCAGTTCTGTTTTCTCGCCGAGGAGTTCAAGGAATTCATCAAAGGCGGCGCTGCTGTTGACATTTCCAAAGAGTTCCTCTTCCGTCGTCTGTCCATACCTCTCGTAGATCACACCAAACTTAAAGTTCTTGACGCACGTGTGTTCATCATAGGTTACTATGAGCTCCGAAGCCTGTTGATTGATATAAGTGTTTATATCAATACGGTTTCTTGTAATTACTAACCTCGGCAGACTTGGTAGACGAAAACATATACTAGTCAATTTTGTTTTTGTTCACGCCAAAATCATTTAAAAGTTACCCAGTCAGTTTCCCTTGTGGTTTTATTTGATATCTGTAAACATAATACTAAAACATTGCTGTATTGAAAACTACTAAATGACAGATAGGTAAATTCCAACCAAGAAAGGTATAGTAGTAACGATTGAGAACCAACTAATTTTATATTTATAAAAATGCATAAGTTTTCGTAGCAACAAATATTTCATCAGATGCAAAAACAGCATGTTATAAATATCTCATTCCCTCATTGGCTACTATGAGTTCTGAAGCCTGTAAGTTGATGACCGTCTCAAAATGACTAGACGAAAACATAAACACAATGTTTCCATGTGTGTGTTTATAGTATTGGAAACTAAAGCCAGACAAGTCATTTCCAAGAATTAAATGACATCGATGTCAAAACAGCATGCTGTAAATTGTAAATATCAGGGGTGAGAGTGATTTCTGACAAAACAAGTCTAAGGCTGGCATCCAGATCCTTGAGGTAATTTGAAATGATGGCATTTCCACCTTATGCTAACCCCTGGAGTTATAGATTCAAAGGAGTTTTTAGGAACGGTATATTCAGTGCTGGAGAGAAGAAGATCAAAAAGCCTGACTTATTTGACCTGGAGCAAAGTACAACTTTTTTTGTTTACTAGGTAGACTTTTAAAAACAATTTTAGTTCTGAAAACATCCTGAAGTTTTTCATCTTTAAAACATCTCAGATCTTAAGAAGTTTGCTCAAGGACACAAGTTTCATGACCAGGGTTTGAACCCACACACTTGTGCTGACAACACCAAAGCTTAGGTCTGGTGTATAAGACCACTCGGCCACGAAACACCACAAAAATAAAAAATAAAATTACTTAACAGTTTTTGACCCCTACCTTTGGAAAGAGTACAGGCTGGAATCTTTCTGTTGTGATAGTTTCACAAAGTACCTTCAAAGAGAAAAACAGAAACAACTTATTTCCGGCTCTTTTTTCCTCAACGAAAAGTGTTTTTATTTGATGGGGCTGGGAGACTCGGTCAACCATACCAGAAAACACCTGTGGAAAACACCTTCTCTGTAAGACAAGTCTACTTGGTTATTTCATGTGCATTACACAACACATGGGACAAACAGCTTTACGTCCCAATTACCATTAATGGTTAACTCAGGCATGGTATTTGGTCCTTGGACAAGATTCAGGAATTTTTTCCAAGTACAAGGGCTGACCTTGTACACATAGTGTATAGGCTCTATTAGAGGATTAGCATTTTAGAATTTAGAAGTAGAAGTTTATTGTCCGCATCATAAATATACACAAATTTAGTTTCCATTGGCACAAAATAAGTCAATAAAAGATTGACTTACCAGGCCTAGTTATTAACAATTTTACTGGTTTTTCTGAGGGAAAAACAATTGGAAAACGGACTTAAGTAGGAAGAATGTCATGCCTGTTAACCACCAAGCTTTATGACACAAATGTCAAGACCACAACTTAAACCCACACTCTGCTAGTCAGAAAAACTAGAGCTTGAGTTCAGTGTTCTTGACCACTCAACCATGACAAGCCAATAACTACAATGATAAAACAGTTTCATACTTTGGCTAGTTTGGATGGCACAAGTGAGTTTCCAAATGTGGTCAACGGAAGGAGATCATGGATGGTACCACTCCGATGTCTGATGAAATAAACAAAAACAAATTAGTAATTAGTAATAAGTCTTCTAAACTGCACTGTAGGAGTCATGTCTACATAGTTAAGATATACTCCCAGGTGAAGAGAATTTGTTTTCTTCTTTCATGTGAAGCTAAGAAACACATAGGGAACAGTTGGATCTCTGGGTGCTCTGGAGTTGCTACATCTGCATCAATCAAGTCATGCAGACATTTAGTGGGCAATAGACAAGGCGCTCAGAGATGATGTGGTCAGCTGTCTGATGCTCTGCTCTACAGTCATATAGCTGCTTAGAGCGACTTAAGCTCAAACAGTAGCTAAGCACAACAATATCTTGCTTACCAGAATAAAGTTGCCAGACAAAATATCATGCTCTGTAACTGGTAACCTGCTTATTTTTGCTAGGCAGAACATCGTTAAGCAATATTTTTTGCTTGAGCTGCCTGTGAGCACAAAAACTTGCTAAGCAATGAAAAGTGTTGCTTAACAGAAAGAGTATACTAGCCGAAATTACATTCAGCTTACATTGTTGTGACTGGTGCCCCGACCTAATTTTTTTGCTTAGCATAGAAATTTGCTAAGCAATATTTTCTGGTTAAGCAGGTGTATGGGATCTGGTAAGTATTGGGGTTACCTTTTTTAAAATTTTGTATGCAAGTCGCCAGACACACAAGGTGTGGGCTACAACTCTTTTCTTTTTTTACAGAGGCCGTTGCCACCTACTTCTGGGGCCGAAACAGGGTTACCCCTGTTACAGTTACCCCCTTTAACATTCCCTACCATGATGAGTGACTGACCTGAGTAGTATTCTGATTTGTTCTTCTCCACTGCTGGTCTCCTGCCTGACAGACAGTACTATTGGACCCATGGACTCATCCTGGGCTATGTAGTTAAAATGCTCCTGCAGTTGAAGAAGGATGTATAATCATAATGTTCATGACACTCTCAAAAGTCCATTTGCCGATTCTTCTCATTTACTAAGTGATTTGCTTAATTCACAATTTTTTTCTAAATACACAGTGATTTGTTAAATTCACAAATGAACTTCATAAACTCATAAATTTTCTTGCAAACTAATTCCCAAAGTGTCTTGAAGCTCAATAAATGGAATTCTCAAAGTGTTTAATTAAAGTCACAAAGTGTCTTTCTAAATTCACAAAGTCTCTTTCTAAATTCACAAAGCCTCTTTCTAAATTCACAAAGTCTCTTTCTAAATTCACAAAGTGTCTTGGAGCTCAGTCAATGGAAGCAAGAACATTCACTCTTCTATTTTTAATTTCTATTTAATTGTTTCGTATCATTAAATTTGACATCATTAAGCAAAACCTT
This sequence comes from Asterias rubens, assembly GCF_902459465.1. Classification (NCBI taxonomy): domain Eukaryota; kingdom Metazoa; phylum Echinodermata; class Asteroidea; order Forcipulatida; family Asteriidae; genus Asterias; species Asterias rubens. The sequence goes on along the minus strand of NC_047079.1, from coordinate 6,916,131 downwards.
CCAAACGAAAATTGTTTCTACTTTATAAGGAAAGGTCACATTTTGTCAATTTTTTTTTTTTTTTCTATTCGATTGCAACTGAACCCTGTGATCTGACTTCAAGAGGCATTGTACTGTAGCTTCCCGCCCCCGTAGTACATCTCCAGAGTAAACAGGTCATGACGCCAAAGAAACGAAAGGGGAAAAAAACAGAGTAAAGGTTTGCCGTGTCCTGTAACTTCAGGCTCAAGCCATCTGTGAATGCCTCTCTATGCGAACAATGCCTGGGCAGTAATGCAATAACGCCACGGCCCGGCTCGTTTTGACTTGCAAAGGAAATTGCTACAGGCATTGTGGGTTTTTAATTACTAAGAAAGAGAAGTGATGAGTTTTCCAAGTAGGTGAAAGATGCGACAAGAAAGCGGAAACAAAAAACGAAGGTGATCCGGGGGAGGGGACTAATGGGTTGGGAAAAGAAGAATTACCTGAGAAACTTGATTGAAAATCTAAACATTGTTTTTTTTTCCAATTTTGTCACTTATTTTGAAAAACCTATTTGTGAAAATCTTAACCAAGCTTGTTTGTTTTTCACCAATATCTCAACCCCCCCCCCCCAAAAAAAAAAAATGAAATTGTGTGGAGGAAGTGTGAGTGAGAGAAAATCAGAAATCTACTTTTGTGATTGCCTTGTATTTTTTTTCAACCGTTCTATTACTAACCTTCCCATAGAAATGTCTCCTGTACATTTCATTGGTATCATCATACTCGAGTACCAGTCGATCTGACGTAAATGGGCAGTGGTCGGGTACAATGTCGTTAGCGCCTGATGGGTCAATGTCCAAACCATCAATCCAGAAACCGCCGTTGTGGGGCTGGATGATGTTGGGATGGGGACCATTTTTCTTTAAAAGCTGCAAAAGAAAAAAAGAAATAGTTTTTAAATATTATTTTTAGGATACTCTCAAAATCTCCTGGTGCCTTCAAATTTTCTTGAAAGAAGTAGAGCAGTCATTAAGGGAGAAGGGAACAGGGGGCCGATTTCACAAAGATAATCTTAACTTAGGACTAGTTCTGGGATTCTCTAAATGGTTATAACAAACTCGAGGCTAGTCCTAAGTTAGGATGAGTGACTGGAGATAAGACTAGTTTTATTAAATCTTAGTGAAATCCACCCCGGGTCCATTATTTGAACCTGTAGTTGTGTGTTTCTGGTGATGCACAGAGTCTTCAAACCGCATGCTGCAGAATCTGGGAGGTTCTTGTCTTGAATAAGGGGAAACCAAATCCCGCTAGAAATTTTTTAAAGAATTTTCACATTTGTCAACTCTCATCCATGGCTTGTAATTACCTCTTTTATCCTGTAGGTGTTTGAGTTTTTGGTCTTGAGTCTTTCTTTAATGGCAGCCGGGGACGAACCAGCGCTCTGAAAAACAGACAGAAAGTTAGTCACATAAACAGATTAACCCTGCTTAAGTCTAAAACCCAATGACTTAAGTTTTAAACAGTGTCTCTGGGTTGTTGAGTTGATTCTGTGCTATGAACAAAAACATACCTTGACTTGATTCGACAGCAATAAGTCTCTGAGATTGCCTTCGGCGAAAAAAAAAATATATACAAAACAATTTTCAGGAACACAATTTGTAGCGTTCCCTTGAGTACATCTTAGCTTAAGAAGCTGAACAATTTATTGAGGCTGGCCTAGCAATGACCTCAAGGGCATACAAGTCAAAAGACTTGACTTTATGTGCTAATGTGACTTTTAACTTGACATGAGCTGACATAACTTGTTGACTCTACAAAACTCAAGACCCAAAATAACTTGTGACTGGCCATAGCCAAGACAAAAATAAACCCATGACTGAGACTTGGCATAATGATGATCAGTTACAACAGCGAATAAAAACCACATGAAACAGCGGTATATGAACCTGACGAGGCCAAATCTAAGCAAAACATTCAACCAGGTGAAAATCTATTTCACTTTCCGTAACATTTGACAAGAGCTCTAGGGTGAACTTTAAGAAGCGTGCGCGTCTTAACAATAATTCTTGGTTTCTCAGGCACCCCTGTGTTGACGCAGCTGTCACGCATCGAACACGCTGCCTTGATATTGGAAACCCTGGTGCTGGGTGAGCTCATTGCATCAGCGATTGTTTGTGTACCTTTCCAAGCCTTGCAAAAATCATCTCCTTATTTGGGTAATCAGGTGAGCTTTAAGGCTTCGGAATTCCTGCTGCTTTTTTGTTGGGATATCCTCTGAAATATCTCTCTGTTTATTTAGACACACATCTGCACAGAATAGACTCTCTACAAAATATTCACATTGTACATTGAATTACACTATGGTGATTTCGACCCTCAGAGCCCAAGAAATCTTGATGGAGAAATAAACAAATTGGAGAATATTATTTGTTTATTATAACCAAGAGATTTTCTTTCACTGGGATGCATACAAATATAAAACACAACTCAAAGACACAGTTGTGAATGAAACATAAGGGAACCACCAAAGAGAGCACCTGAGACACAGTTTTTCTAAATGAAACAATTTTTTTTTTTTTTTTTTTTTTTTTTTTTTTCAGAGTCAAAATTATCATGACTTCAGTATTTTCTGCCTGTTTATACCAATCAAATCAAACTGAGGCTCAGGATAAAATGGTCTGATCCCTCTGTGGTATAAAAAGAAGTAGCATTAGTTTATGCTATTTCACACAGGGTACTTGATGACAAAATAAATGGTAACATCTCATGACTTCAAACCCTCTATCACTGACAGGTAAAGATAAAGAGCCATGGCACGCACATAATGAAGTATTTCCACCATTCATCTTATTAGTACTTTAAAAGGTAACCACTAAAGACCCGACCTAATTACATCTCTATTGTTTCTAACGAAGCATCCTGATCTGATTAGGGCGACCTCGGATTAGGGAAAGGGGCGTGTCAGGACATTCAACTTCTACTAATGGGTCATGCTAACTGTCTTATCCCCCCTGCTGGAGGGCGGGGGCGAGGGGGAAGTGTAAGGGTGGGGATGTTAATTGTGACAACTGCAACATTGTGCACCTATCTGCTCTAGAATGGAATGGTTGGTTTCTAAAAAATAAAAAAATAAAAAAATAAAAGGCGCTAGAGCAGGATTTGAACCTGTGTAAGGGTGGGGATGTTAATTGTGACAACTGCAACATTGTGCACCTATCTGCTCTAGAATGGAATGGTTGGTTTCTAAAAAATAATAAAATGAAAAAATAAAAGGCGCTAGAGCAGGATTTGAACCTGTGTAAGGGTGGGGATGTTAATTGTGACAACTGCAACATTGTGCACCTATCTGCTCTAGAATGGAATGGTTGGTTTCTAAAAAATAAAAAAATAAAAAAATAAAAGGCGCTAGAGCAGGATTTGAACCTGTGTAAGGGTGGGGATGTTAATTGTGACAACTGCAACATTGTGCACCTATCTGCTCTAGAATGGAATGGTTGGTTTCTAAAAAATAAAAAAATAAAAAAATAAAAGACGCTAGAGCAGGATTTGAACCTGTGTAAGGGTGGGGATGTTAATTGTGACAACTGCAACATTGTGCACCTATCTGCTCTAGAATGGAATGGTTGGTTTCTAAAAAATAAAAAATAAAAAAATAAAAGGCGCTAGAGCAGGATTTGAACCTGTGTAAGGGTGGGGATGTTAATTCTGACAACTGCAACATTGTGCACCTATCTGCTCTAGAATGGAATGGTTGGTTTCTAAAAAATAAAAAAATAAAAAAATAAAAGGCGCTAGAGCAGGATTTGGACCTGCAACATTAATTTGCTAGTGCTTTACAAACTGATCTACTTTGTCAATAACAATGTCTCTCTAGAATCTCTCAAAATAAATTTTCTAGAAGACTTTCTTTATCGGCAAAGAGGAAGTTGGGGGAAAAGATCAAGATATTTATCGTCTTACCTGTAGTACCAAGGGAAGGGAACATCTTTGCTCATCTAATCGATCACTCTGTAATAAAATTACAAATGATTTCTTAAACAGCTACCTGAGCGGAATGTTTTCAACAGAAATTGTATTTTTACTTGTTTATAATGCACTTGTTCACCATTTTAATGTAATTTTGATATGTGTACACTTCTGAACTTTTCGTAATTATCGACTAAAAAATCAGGCCCCTACCTAAAGGTTTTTTGAAAAACTAAAAACACTTCTGCCGTTGAGAGCGGGCGTCAAAGGACAATGCCGCTGACGTCATTTGTGGGAGTTTGCTTTTTCATACATCCACGCTGCAACAAAGCGGCTTTATCTACTTATGACGTTTTGAGAGTGATTACGTAACGGGGCTTTTCGCAAATCTCGCAGAAAAGCTCTGGACAAGGGCATACAAAAAGATTGTTTTTTACACAATTGAAACCTATTCATAATCATATGACTCGATTTCCTTACTCATCGAAAACATTTTAAGTGGAATTCAGCAAAGTTCACGACTTGACATTTTCGTTCAAACAGGTCTTTAAGTTAAAAATAGGATATATATATAAATAATAATAATAAAGACTTGTAATAAGCACATATCCACCCTGCTGGGTGTTCAGTGCACATTCACTCCTGTTTTAAAGGTGTTATACCTTATCAGGATTTCAAAATACATCATCATTTAATCTCACACAACGGATTTAGCACAAGTTATCACTTATCATTTCATGTAAATGGTTGATCACAGAAAAAAACATGAACACTGTCTGTGACTATTTTGTCATATCTACCAATCCTGGAGTGTACTACCTTTAAACTTTTGTTGCAGTGTTCCAGTAGAGTTTTGTTGTTTGTTTTCTTCTAAAGCCTATAATTTTTGAAGTGTTGACAAACTGTGACATTGAACTTCTGAACTTGTGTAAAAGATTAAAGATTATTATTTGAAAAAATAAAGAGACACGATTATTATTTGACAAAAATTTAAAAGACAACATACCTGTATTTTCTGCAAAAGCTCAAAGAAGTCAAGGTCCTGGGCGCTCTGAGACAAAAAAAGGTAAAATAAATAAAATACAAACCCTCAAAGTGGCATAATCAGGACAGCCATGTTTACAGTCCCTTATCAGATACTGATTGAAAGCTGAAGAGTAAATATGCTTTCCAAGAAAGTCAAACATAATCAGAGAAGGCAAACACCTTCAATATAAATTGACGAGTGTCAACGACACAAATACAGGCACATCTCCCTGAGAAAAAAGAAGAAGCAATTTGGTATGTTGTTACGTTGTTTGCACTTAGCCTTATAAGGTGTCTGACTATTAAAGTCAGACAGATTCTGAAAACTTTTTCAAACTTGCCAATTGTAAAGTAGTTTCCAGTGTGATTTTGTTTTATTTTCTGCTTAGACCCCAAATCTGGTAACAATCCTAGGATAGATGGAAATTTGCATCAGGGATAAAGAATACTACTTATTTTTACCCATATACACTATGTGTGGTAGCACTGTATACTCAGTACTTTCCCCAGCTCTGTGAAGAAAAAGTTGGTTCGAACCCCACCTGAGTAGTTTGCCTGTGTGGGTTTTTTTTCTCAAAGAGCTCAGGAAAGTACTAAGTAAACAGTGCTAACACACATCGGTTTACATGTATATGGGTAAAAAAAAAAAAAAATTAATAATCCTAAGACACATCAGCATAAAAGAAGTTCAATTAAGCTTTCTTATAGAGACAAACAAAAATGTTAACCTTCACTCGGCGTAAACGCTTGCGAGAAAACAACCGTCGTCGCATTTTGATCCCAGAGAAAAATAAAGGCAGCAAGTTCAATCAATTAATGTTTCCGACTGAAGAGATTCAGGTAAATCACATGGTTTTAAACACTTCACACCTTCTGAAATAAATACTTCTGTGCGACTATTTATAGGGGTTACAATTTTGGTTTAGGAAATCATGTGCTGTGGGTTAGGCCATCATGTGCTTAGTGCTAATTCATCCTATCTGACTTAGGGTTAGGTCTTTTTAATTATTCCCAGTTGTTGCAAAATATATTCATGGATGATTCATGACATATGTGGTTGTCCATCTTTCACTTTAGGTTTCTCGTTTCCTAATGGAGCTCCCCAGCTTTGACAAAAGTTTTCAAATCTAAGCAGTAAATACTTTATGTGTATCTTGGGAACACAAGACACAACACTTTGAAAGTAAACTATTTCATTCTTCTGTTTTCAAAAATGGCAAAAAACAACTTGTTCTAATATGTATTCACACTCGATCAGAATCTTAACTTTGATTTCATTTTGCTGCATGTTTTCAAAATAGCAACAACCTGTTTTTTTTTTTTGGCTGTTTTTAAAAATGTCCAAAATTGTTTGAACTTTTGAATCAACACATTTTATCTGAATTGTGAAGTGGTATAAAAGAAATTTGTGAGGGTTCAATCATTTTCATTTTGCTATTTTAAAAAAATGGTAATGACTGATTCAAACCTGTGATCCAAGTTTCATCAAAAGTGACTTAATTTGAAACTAATCAAGTGTAGTTTACCTTAAAACAAATCATCAAATACAATTAAAGAAATGACTTCTTACCTCTCCATTGACCGCCTTCTCTTTGTCTTTCGGAGCATGTTCCTCACAGAATAACTGTCCGTCCATCTCCCGCCTCCTGTAGCAAAGATAAACAAAAGTGGAAGAAATTGTTTAAAACACTCTGCTGAAATAAAATTCAAGCAACCTGTGCAGTGTCAAGCTGGAAATTTCTGTCAAGTACCTTTCATGCAAACAAAGTTGTTTTGACCACAACTTTTAAGAAGCAAGAAAAGGGAAAAACAGCATCACAGACACTTATCTTTTCTTTTTAACAAAAAGAGAATCCCTGAAAAAAAAGATAACAAGTTAATGGACAAGATTTGAAGGAGAAATATTCTTAATTCAGAATCGTACCTTGCTTTATGCCCGTGCTTCAACTTCATGATTTGATAAACGCCCTAACAATCCAATGCATACAACTTTTATCAAAGTTTTTCAAACACTTTGATAAAAATGCTTCTGTTGACACATCCACTCTATGAATGAAAAACGGACTCTCTGTCGGGAAGGACGTACTACTACCACTCCAACAAAAAAAAAAACTACCTGTTACTACGAAATCTCATATGATGACTAAAGAAATCCTGGGTATTGAACCATGTATACCGCTCGCTACAGGGTGAACAGGTCATTGAGATCAGTGGGGAGACCACAACCACGCTAAGTAGTAGTATACACTGACTGATCGTCAACACTGTACTATGAGTCACTCTTTGGGAGAAGCCCAACCATGGTGCCCTAACAGTCAATCAAATTCCAAGTATAGAATTGGGCTCTTATCCGAACCAATGACATCACAAATAGGAAGTGCATCACAGGCCAATAATCGCTGGAATACAACTGTGTACTTCGTGACAATATACATAAACATTGTTATCCAGTTGATCATTAACAGATTATTGGGGGTTGTTGTGTGCCTATTATTACATAACTGACCATGAGAGACTGGTAAGTATCCTCAAAGACAAAAAGCCTAGCCCAGATTCATCGAGGTTTTATCTCTAATATCATGAACCCCCCAAGGATGAGTTAATTATTTACGTAGATGCTGCGCAAACTTCCCCGAAAACAAAAGGACAAGTTGTTTTCAGGAAGTGGGGAATTAATCAAACATTTAGAGGTAAGAAAAGCTGGATTAAAATGCCATTTTATGATATTTTTGTGATAAGCCTTTGACAGACTTCACAGCCACAAAGTGTCACTGAAGTTTAAAGTAACAGAAGTAAAAAGGGAAACAAACGGAGAGAGTTGATTTTCAAGCTTGGATCAGAATAAATCAGGATTTTTCTTTCAACATTTTATTTTTAATAAAGGAAGTAAAGTTTATAGTGTGATGAAATCTAGCCAAAGTTCATACAGGTTACAGCATTGGTACTTTGTCAAAACTTCTGAAGTTAGGTTCAAGCATTGGGATGAAGGGATAAAGAAGGGTTGCTGAAAATCTTAAAATCAATATCTACATCAACTATGGGATAGATAAACTGTCAAGACAAAGTTAAAGCAAATGCTGGCAAAAAAGGGAAGAAATGAAAACTTTACATGAACAAAATTCCCTTCTACCCTAATAAAGGATCACCCACATAACTTTGTTTGTCACAAAACAATTTCTAAACCACATTCGTAACTCCTAATTAGTCACGCACAGGGCACGCTAAGAAACTCCTAGTGCATAAACACGGCCACACCAAAACCAAAACCACAAAAACAGTTAAGTCATCTACAAGAATTACGATAACAGGCACCCAGACAGCGTGGCCCAGGGTGAACACAGCGCACACACGTCAAGTGGGGAAGCCGGTTCCTGTATTTCTATATTAACGACACAATCATCGAGATAATGAAATCATCAAGCCCAGCCATTTTCCTGTGCGGAATTCGGAAGGCTACCCAAAAAAAAAAACATCGAGTCATGCACTGCTGGAGATGTAAAGAATTTATCATGACCACTTTATACAATGAAATGGTCTTCTGGACCAATTGGAACAGTCAAGGACTTTTGCAGCTTTTTTCTTTTGTATTTTTAGTGTCCGATGGACGTCAAGTGACAGCCAATTGAAATATCTTTGTCTGCATCAAAGGAAGAAAGCCAGTAGTTCTCAGTGACTCATCAATTTGAGAGATGACTTAATGATGATCTCATAAATAACATCCCATAAAGTTGCCTGGGTTTGATGAACAGGGCCTTATTTCATGGCTCTGCCTACCTTTGAATTATGGGGTTATGATCAGCATACTCCACGTACTGCACAATCACCAAAATGGCTGCGCTAGCTGTGTAAGCTAAGAATGCCTAGTATCGTGGAGTACGCGCGCAAAAGCAAACATTCCCTGCTAACCCGTGAAATACGCTTAACATAAGTGTGTAATCCCCTGCTTCCGTAAGCGCTGATTCAGCAACGCTTCTAAGACTCAAATGTTTTTAAAATTTATATCTTTTACCATAACCACAGTTTTTTGAAGAGAAAATTTTCTCAAATTACATACTACAATCCAAGGCTGCTGTACTTCTTACCAATTAAGTTTTCATTTCCATGAAAGGAACGTTACAGAATTGGTAAAAAACAAAAATCGTGAAGATCACAGATTTACGTAAAACTTACACGGTCTAATGATGATGATAGTTGAAAACATCCCTTGAAATATTTCGGTCTGAAATGTCATATTTGATGAGAAATAAATAATCTAACTTCGCGTTTTGAGTTTACCGCTCAGTGAGCGTTTTATTCATTTTTATTTTGGCATCAATGCAATGCAAAATTGGTAATCGGTTTTTCCCTATTTTCTTGTGACCCAGATAGCCGATTGATCTCAAACTTCTGCAGGTTTGTCAGTTTATATATATGGTGGATTACATAAAGTGCTTACACTGCCACCAACTGTTTTGTTAGCAAAAACAAATTCTGTAATGTTCCTTTAAGCCTAATGTTCAGAGTAATTACCAAATAAATACAGAGCCCGTTAATATTTTCCTATAGCTGCGGCTGCATTCACTTGGGTGTTTACTTTTGTCTGTGGTCTTAAAAATTATCCCTACTGCATTGTACCTGTGTTGCTTTACCACAAAACATCATCAACACAATTTCAGCATTAAAAACCACATTTCAGGGACTTCAGGGACCACATAAAAGGTTTTTATAAAAGAGTATGGGGGGGGGGCACAGGCTTGTGATGACATTGACTGAATGCTGTGGTTCTAAGTTGTTATTCAGTCAACTGGGAGTGTTAAAACTGGGAGTGTTAAAAATGGGTTTCCTGGGTGCCATTAATCATGCAGCCAAATTGAAAGGCATGAATGGCCGCAAACGTAAGGCTTCACTAGGCTTGAAAGCAGAACATGAGTAATGATTTTGGATCTAAACATCATCAATGTATGAAATTCACTATGAATTATGAATTATGAAAGCGGAATGACAAAACACCAATGTACTCATGCACGGATGTAGACTTGACAGTTTTTTTTATTGCCAATAAAAAATTAATGGCAATTTTAACACGAAGCAAGACTTTCTATTTACAGGTTTTTTATTTCATAAAAATTTCAGCCCCCCCCCCCTAAAATAATTTATACGAAAGCTTTGTTCCCTGAAAAAAGGGGTCTGAAAATGGTTAAAAATAGTTCTTACTCTACTTGACTTTTTCAATCTTTTTTTTTTTGGGGGGGGGGGGGGGCAAACACGAAAATTTTCCCCTCTTACAAAAGAAATACTATGCCGATTAAAATACACATTATGACGATGAAATTTATCAAATTAAAGTTAATTACAGTAATACAAAAAATTTAAAAATTAAAACAATTATTTTCAAAACGAAGTTTCCAGTATCAATGTCCTGTTGAATAATGAGGCATTTGACTATCTCTACCAAAAAAATGGTGACTGCTCTATATTCAGACAACCCTATGTTCCCAAAATCCCTTGTAATCTTAACGTTTAGATTAGGTTTAGCATTAGGTAGATACATCAGGGGTTTCAGAACAAGCAAAATAACTACAAAGCCACTTCCATTAAAATAGAGAGCATTTCCTGATGTATTTTTCCGGTATTATTAGGCCTTCCTACCGACCAAACACCACAAACAGAAACAAAAGACCAGGAAGGAAAAGGCAACTCCAGGAAACAATATTGGATGAGAGTGTCAGAGATAAAAGGGTACTAGGTTATACCGAGTGACTATGTTTAGTCCCAATTATAGAATTGTCCCAACTATAGTTTGGACTGATGCCAACTGGAGTGTTTCTGTAGCTGGGATCCAGTGAGTTTGTACTTGGCTTTTTCGACCGAGTAAAACTATACACCAGTTGATCATTATTACAAGTTGTTATTTACTTGACCACATGAAACATGAACACTGCTACTACTTTGTCAGCTCTACCATTCCTTTTAAATACCTTAAAATGCACAGGACACTATTGGTAATTACTCAAAATAATTGTTGCCATAAAAACTTACTTGGTCATGAGCAATTAAGAGCTATTTTATACATGTGTTAAAATACATCGAGTGAGAATACTGGTATTTGATGGTTACCATAATGTCCAGTGTCTTTAAGCAAAACAAATTACACAAACATGTACCTGTCCAAAGACAAATGTTGTCGAATGTTTTTCTCTAATAATCCTTCTGAACAAAACAAAAATCGGTTATTTTACCTTGATCTTCACAGTTCCATCACACACCATGGCATTGCATTGTCTCTGGTTGTATACAGTTATTTCTACAGACACAAAACTTATCCCTACAGAGCCAATTTGTAATGATATGTACCATTCAAAAAACAAATGCTTTTGACTGTTTTTCTCTAATATTTTTTCTGAAAAAAGTATTATGTGACTATTTTACCCTAAACTTCAAGATTCCATCACCCGTACTGGCATTGCAGTGTTTGAGGTTGAATATTTCTAAAGACAGTAAACACTCCTATAGAGCCATAAACATTTAAATATCCTTTATAGTTGTTTAGATTCCTACAAAATAAGATTGTATTTACAATGTACAGTCAAACATCAAGTCAAAAGAACCAAGAATACTTACAAAGTAGCTGTTCTCATTGTCTGTAGTGATATAGAAATAAGCTTAAACCTGAGTTGTTATTGTCTCTTATTCATCGAGAGTTAACAATACCCATCAACTATGACTGACCCTTTAATGACTTGCATGGCAAAAGACCAACCAGCAAAAATACAAAATAAATTGCAAGGTCAGATTATTGACCTTCAGGGATGAATAATTAACATCATTCTATGCAAATATTGTCTTTAATTCTTCCAGTAGATTATGTACTTTGAATTGAAAAAAGTTCACCTTATAATAATAAAAATAGTGGCTTCTTATATAGTGCGCAGATCCGTCATTCAGTGACGCTCAAGGCGCTGTAACAAACAGTATTCGTGCAAGGAGTGCATTTTGGCAACCAAACCAGAAACATTGGTCGTTGGTTGAGCGTTTTTGAGTGTTCAGTTGAGCGCGGTGACGATGCTGTTCAGACCAACCGGTAACAGACTTGATGACTCGGTTGGGCTTTGGTTGGGGTCGCCGAAACGCACTCCTGGTAGGTGGGACTCATTTGAATTATGAGACATTGACCTTTGTTGAACTGTTACTAAACATGATAATGTTGTGACTGATTAAAGACAGTACAAGGGCAGTGTACTTAGCGGTAAGAGCACTAGAAGGCTATTTCCTCAAGCCGGTCAGCAAATATTTTCTCCTTACAGCGCTTATAAGCAGAAGTTACACATAATTAAAAAAAAAAAATTCTGCTGACTAAATAAAGCAAAGCAGCTTTTTTGGTTGTAATAAACCTTTGCAAAGGCTGCCATCACTGAGGTAAAACAATGAATATGTGCAAGCCTGTGCGCGCCACGCACAACTCTCACCCAATGATAGGTCTTCCTTTGAACTCATTGAGGGCGCTGTTTCAACTATGACAGGATATAAAAAGGGTCTTTTCCTGGCAGAAGACTGAAACACCAACATATGGCAACTTCCAACAAAATAAACGAAAACTCTATGAAAATTCCCATATTTGTATAATGGTCAAATGGAAAGCAGACTGGTATTTCTCAAATGAATATTTCATGAGAGTTACTTTGTATTCACCCTTAGGGAACCAGACTTCATTCCACCTCCATCATTCACCCCCCGCCCTCTCTGTTTCTCTCCCCACCCCCTCATCCCCCAAAAGTACCTGTGTACACATTTACTATGTCTCAATTATCTCGGCATACCCGATCGATACCTTCCAAGTTAAAATTCCAAATTGGCCGTTTACAACGATGATATATATTTACCCTCCCTCAGGAAAAAAAGCTAATTAGTCTACCAGGATATAGTTCCACAGAATTACAGTACACGTTTGACGATTCGATACGTGATTTAATTGCAACTTTCTTTTCCAGAGCATCCACAGTGCATATTGATCCAGCTGCAATAAAGCCTTCCTCGTATTTCATTTTATTTATTTATTTATTTTTGAAGTGAGGGGACCCTAGGTCTAACAAATTATACAATGCGATACTTCTTAACCCTTACTTCTTCTTTTTACTCTCCCCCGGGTAATGGTGTAATATTCGGAGACAGTCTTTAACAGAGGCTGTTGACCAAAAAATCTGAACTATGATCGCAAAGCGTGAATGCTTGCAAGCGCGAAAGTTTCTGATACTTTTATTTTTGGCTTTGAAAACCCTACGCTGCGATCTGGCGTGTTCCATTTGGTTTTATCTTTATTTTCTTATGAGTTTGATCTTATTTATAAATTATTTCAAATATTTTAATAAAAAATAATAAAAACTTATTTTACTTTTTTTTTAATATTAATTTTTTTGGGGGTGGTGGCTTAAAAAAAAACGGATTTCTTGTAAAAATTTAGAAATCACATTCCTGCTAGGTTAATATCAGCAGTGTCGTATTCAGAGACCTTCTCTCTTTTTGGATTGGGGATTACTGCATGACTCGGTGACAGGCTCCGCTTAATGGAATACCTCAGAATATCCCGGATACGCTGGACTTTCTGGAGTGAATTCACACTGAGGAGGGGCACATATTACTATAGTAACGCTAAAATTGGAGTCTGATTCGTGATCTAATGAAAACCAAAGATAGCACTGGAAAGGTTATATCCTAATCAAGATAGATAACACCTTAACAATTCAACAATTCAGGACATGAGCAGAGAATGTATTTTAGCCTGTGGGACAGATAGGTCCAATAAATGTTAGGCCGGCGACTCCATCAAAAATTAAGGCTTTCTACTGTGATCCACCCCCATCCCCCCTTAGAGAAGCAATTGAAAAGTAATGTCATGAAGAGGCTAATCTCCACAACATAAATTATTTATTGAAACATTTTGTTTGATATTATGTCAGTAAATGCATTTAATTGATGATAAAACTTGAGATGAGGGAAAAAATAAAATTTTGATGATAGATTGATTGTAAACAATCTTTTGGGGATTGTCACCAATTCCTCGATACATTTTCAGCACTTCTGACAAAGTTGGTGACAACCCTAAATGTGATCATCCACCACCAATGGGCTGTAAAGTTGACACTTTCACTGTTATGGGATTAATGCATTTTTTGAGAGAGTGTGTAATCAGCTTCAAAATGATACCATCCACATTTAAATCAGATATTTCTTGACAAAGTTATGATTTCTCAAAGCCACATATTTTTTTATTCAGATTTCTCAAAGTTTTCTTGAAAACCCAAACAATTTAATAGGCTCTGCAATGTGCAAGTGCGACTTTACAGCCCATTTGTGGTGGATGGTCACAAATTTGTTCCAGACACACCCACTGTAGGGTCGCAACCCTTAGTTTGCAAATTTTTGTTCTAGAATTCAAGATGAAGGTTTTGGGCAATCATACAACTCAAAACTTCCTTAATTTCTAAAATAATCCCTTCTACTGCACTTTAAACCATTTCTCTGCAATAACTACATTTCATAAACATCACCTGCTAACTGGACCATAAAGGTGATACAACGGTCATGAAGACAACATAATTAAGCTGTCAGCAAGCCCCAAAAATTTACTTCGTGCAGAAATAACTTCCCTCACCAGAAATAAATTGCTTTTCTGAGATATGTTAATGACACTGTAAAAATTACACCATCGGACAATTACATGTTTTCAACACCACATTTACTTCTGCTTATAAATTGGTTTTTGGTATTTTTATGAGGGGCATTGCATGTAGTCATTAGAGCTTAACCACACCAAGATGATCACCTATTCATCATCAACGGTTTGAATGATTCTGTAACAATTTACTAATCAAACCAGCGGGATCCTGACAAGCTTGTAATAATCAAGCCTCAATGGTGCAGTAGATTGAGTTTCTAACAATCCGTTAAAGGATTTGGGTACTTTCTGTAACACAAAACACAATGTCCACTGATTTACATTAAACTTACACCGTTTGAAGATAATGATAGTAGAAAGCATACCTTAAAATATTAGTTGCTGAGGTGCTGTAGTTTTTGAAAAATGAGTAAAACAATGTCATGAAAATACGTTTTAACATGCTAAAATAATTTTTGTGTCATGATCACCCTTTAAGTACAGCATCTATTGGTTCATTATAGTGCGTTTTAAAAGGCGCGCACTGGACTCGTTCGGTAATTACTCAAAATATATATTAGCATAACTCACTTGGTAACGAGCAATGGAGAGCTGTTGATAGTGTAAAACATTGTGAGAAACGACTCCCTCAAGTTTTTTTGAGTAGGAGGTAATTCTTCACTCTAAAATATTTGAACAAGGCTTCTGAAAGCAAGAGGAGGGGGGGGGGGCTAAAAACAAAAATTCATTCCCAGCTGGTCTCTGAACTTTGCATCCCTGCTCGTGGCTCCTATTTTTTTGTGAATACTCACTTTGAAGTATAAATAAAGTTAAATTTGTATAAAACCTGAACAATTTGCGTCTACCTATTGAGTCACGTTTTTGGAGCCTCATACAAAGTTCTAATCTATCCTTGTATTATTGTAATACAGTAATAAAGACACAAACGATCCCACTATTCTACAAAACCATCTATCTTTCTCAAAATGGCAAAACATGGCCGACACGTATATAACTATCTCGAGGGCATTCGTGATGTAAAGTTATAGTCACCATAAAGCCAGCACCTCGGGTGTTTACACACGTGCAACGTGCGACCAATTCCGGTATAGAATTTTTCAGCGACGCAAGCTCTGCAAACAGCAGATTCTACGAAGGAAAATGACGAGTTTGCGCGGGTTCTGACAGTGTGCCCCCTCTTCATGTTTAGTCTGCCATGTGCGTGGGATTTCATTTGATTCTCTCTTTACTTTTTTGTCTCGCTGATGACATTTACGATGTCCTATTTGCCGATGTCAATCTTTTTATATCGGAGTCGGAAGGAGACAGGAGAAAATTGAGGGTATTGTTGTATGAAGAATTGATTCCCTGACATAAATTGCTGTTCAGAAGGAGAGAGCAATGCATTCTTGACAAGTTTCGACCACTTAGTTTTTTTCACGAGATTTGAAAAAATTGGGTTAATATGGGCATTGATAAAAGTGGCACAGCAAAATGCAAATTGTAGACCTTTGATACAATGGGTATTTTTGAAGCGTAAAACTGAATGCCATTGGTTCAATGTTCATTATTGCATCACTGGGCACAAATTATACACTGGAGTTCGGGCTGTGATGCCCCATGCTTTTGCTGTGGTGCCCTTTGCAAAGTTCCAACAGTGCCCTTTACCAGAGAAAAATTGCTGTGCCCCTTCTACATCCACTCTCTAAAATTATTCCTCAGCTTTGCATTTGTTTATTTCTTGTACATCGTTCTGGAGACAAAACTTATGAATCCTTAAAATAAAATGTGCGTATTTAATCAGGAAGTAGGGCCAGAAAAATGTGCAGAACTTGAGGAAAGAGATCCTGTATCTTTTCTTAGTGTTAATAAAGGATAAGCTCGGAGACTTAATGTCCCTTTAATCCTCTTACTGAAGATCTTCACCATCTTCCTTCGATACCATTGCTGTCAAAGAGCATGTACTACATCAGGTCAGGGCTTGAATTTGTTTTACACTGGACTGAGGCCAGTGGCCTTAGTGTCGGCCAGTGGCCAGTAGTTTTAGTCCCGGGCCAGTTGTCTTATGACAGGACAAGTCCGGCAAAAAACTAGCGCGTCCATAACTACAATGATATTTTTTTCCATTTTTTTATTAACTTAAAAAATTTGTGTGTAACTTACACTTACAGCTCAAAATGCAAGGAATTAAATGTATTTATCGCAGTGCACTGCAAGGGTTTAGTGGTAACACAGTCCCACGGTACATGTGCAAAGTTGAGCATGCATCCCTAATTACTTCCAGATCTCAACAACATTGCATTCCATGTGTGAGAGACATTAATTAGAAAGAATGTTTCTCAATGTCAAGCCGAAGCATTTCCCAACAATGTCTAAGGTTACTTGCTCTGGGCAAGCCTCCTAATTGATAAATCATTTTAAAATATTCCACGAACAAGTCCTGGTCCATGTCATGAATTCCGCTTAGAAAGTTATCGTCGACTGCGCTCCGTGGAGAAATTAATTGATGTAAGGAATCCAGATGCGGTGGTGTCTTCACCTGGGTCTAAGTTACAAGACCTTTGCATTCTAATCGCTAGGGGGCTTAGATGATTGCGCTAAGTGATCACAAGTGAATGCGATACGGGTGTGTTTGGAAACACGACGATCGTACATAGAAACTAGAGAAGGTTGCGAGAGTGCCTACGCTGAATTAATTGCTATTTGCTAATTACCACGTTTGCTATTTATATACAAGTGCTGGTTACAATTGACTATGTATGCTTAGCCTTCATTAATGAAGAGGTTCACCAGAAAGTCTTAACAAATTGCGTACTTTTCCTAATGACTATGCAAACATTGCCTCTTTGTCTATTTATAGAACAATCAGCTGTGTATAGAAAAAAAAAATTCTGACAATTTGCGAATTCAAACACAAGAAAAATTAAATAACTCTAAAAATGATTTACTGACTTCTGTTTGCATCAGCCCAGACTTCCATGAGTACAGAAAATGTACTAAACATTGTTTAACACACTATTTTACCTTTTTAAAAGAAGCCCCCCCCCCTAAAACCCTCAGAAGATATCCTTAGATTTCAAGCATACAAAAGACACAATAGAGGGGGGTGGGGTGTTTAACAACATGACCCATACCAAGCACCAAATGGGTAAATCGATTTCACAGGGTTGAAAGGTAGAGGCGAAACCACTAAGCAAACTTGAAATCGCAGAGAGGTGTAACTTTCACCTACTCTTTGATTCATCCACAAACCACAACCTTTGGTTACAAAAACTCCAAGCTTCCCCCATCTTCTTTTATCCCCTTCCACCCCATCATCAGATCTTAATGTACAGAAAAAACTTCACCCCCCCCCCCCGATCCCCTCAATGACAAACAATTTTTTTTACAAACCATGAAATGTATCCACCTACATTAAGACTACATGACAAACCCATAAGCTTCTAAAATCACCAAGCTCGTGAAATATATCCGTCCTTCTTTTCACATTAAAAGTTGAACAGCTTCTGGATTACAACTCAAACTAATTCTAGAAATCAAAGTGGGTTGAAATTCCACTCTTGACAACTTGTTTTTAGGTCAGTCAAAAACTTGAAGAAATCCTCAGGTAAAGAAGACCTTTAGAAAACAAACAAAACACTCTATCCTTGCCACAGTGGCAAATATGGATATGGCATTACGCCTTACTAAAAGGCTCAAAATTTACACTGGACAGCAGGGCCCAATTTCATAGAGCTGCTAAGCAAAAAGAATTGCTTAACAAGAAATTTCTTCCTTGATAAAAACAGGTTTACCAACCAAATTTCCATGTCATTTTCAGGATAAGCAAACAAAAGCTGAATACCAGTACGCACTGACTATGCAACAAATGGAAATTTGGCTGGAAACCCTGTTTTTTATCGGGGAAGCAATTTCATGCTAAGCAAATTTCTGTGCTTAGCAGCTCTATGAAATAGGGCCCTGGCCCTAGGCCAGTCATTTTAGCTTTGTGCCAATAAACTTAGGTTTGGGAACAGACAGGTCACGTGGTCCTGTGTAATTATACTGGAATGATAGACAGTTAGTATCTTTTATTCCGATAATTATACAAACATATTTTATCTAGAAGGGGTTTTCAGAGTTTCCAGAGAGTGGGGTGGAAAATTTTATGTGTCTCACTTTTGTGTTTATTGTGAACTTGTTCGTCAGAAATAAAGACGTGAACGTGAGATATGGTTTAAAAAATATTTATATAAAAAAACCTGAGCCATAACATTTTAAGACGTCCTCCATTCAGACAGATGCTTCCCTCCTAATGGAACTGAGCAATGAACCTCATACCGAGCACACCACAGACTGGGGGCAAACAAACCATCCCCCCAAAAACCCAACAAGAAAAAAAGAAAACAATCTAACAAGTCAAACCATCTCCCAGACAGATCAACACGAAAGAGGAGTCGAATCTCCCGTCGAGAAGAAAACCAAACCCGATCGAGACATCACCACCATACAAAGACCTGACCCCAACCCTAAGTGCAAGAACTGCACTGCAAAACAAATTAGAGTACTTGCTTATACCCAAAATAGACCGTTGCTGGAGAGTTGTTGTTTTTTAACTTCCTGATAGCGTAGCGGATCAACACTTCCTCAAATTGAAATACTCCGAGTGGAGAAGCTCATCCGACTAAAAGCATCTTGGGAGATGTGGGATTGGGACATTTTAAGGAAAGAGGAATATTTGTTTCTTCCTCGATGATTTGAATTACCCTCTGTATCATCAAGCAAGATCACTGCCAAAGTATTAAAGTGTATATATAACAACAACAGCCACTCTTCTATTGACAAGTGAAAACAGTTTTTAAAAAGCTGCGTTTGGGATTTCAGTAAGTGAGATATTTAACACTTTGTTTACTTGCTTGAATATTTTTTAATTTTTTTTTATTATTATCTTGAGAAGAAGAGGAAAATCATACTCTGGAAGTTTTGCTGTCATGTCTTGAAAACAGAGGTTTATCGAGATTTACCTCTGACATTTTCTTCAAGATGATATTTTGTATATTGTGGTTGTTTTTCTACACTATACACAGCGCCCCCACCACCTACACACAGGTTTAAGCTTACTTTAAATTAAATCTAGCAACGAGTTTCTTCCGCTTTATTCTGAGGCAAAACAGACAATTATACGCTGCTTCACGTAATGCAAGGATTTATACCAGGGCTTTGTTCTATTCCACACACGAGGCTTGCAACGCCCACTTATTTCAAGAGGCCTTTAGATACACCCCCCCCCCCCCACACCCCCCCCCACACCCCCCCCCCTCCCCCCGATGCTGCATATTATACCTAGACTGTATGAAGGTGTAGTGAGCACGCATAACATCTATACAAGTACCAACTTATCAAAAAACGCTGTATCAATTCCAGTCTAAATGTCAAATTAAAATTCAAGCTAGCTCCCGAAACGGACAAAATATCACTTTCCATTATTGGTCGAGTAGTGGGCTGACAAACAGAATGGAAAGCACTTTATGATTGAAAAATATGAATTTGAAGTATGGGTTGGTTTATTACTTGTTATTTTTCTGTTGGCCTCTATGGCCTGTGATGAAGAGAATTAATTCAAACATCGATTCCTAAGCTGCATTTCAGATAAGCAAACGTTGTGTTTGTTAAGCTCAAACGGTCATCTAAAAAGTCACACAAAAATAGTGGGTAATAAACCACCACCACTCAGTTCTAGATTATCATCACATGGTGTTACCGCAAAGCTTACTATGTTAATATTTTCATTTTGTTTTGAACACAGCCTTACAGGATGAAACCTAGCATCACGGTTAATGGAAGTTTTCCGTACAGCGCATTGATTATTCTTGTTTTCTCTCATCTTCTGTTTACTTAGCCGATCGAACCACTCTTTTGGGTTGAGTTGTTTTCCCGACGACCTCATGTTATATTTCATACACGAATACACAGAAATGCAGAGGCCAGTTTATTTAATATTAAAGTGAAACCAACAGCCCAAAGTTTGTTTTAACTTTAATATAATAATACCAGGAAACTGTAATGCGCCAAAATCCATATAAAAAGATGTTCCCAGAGGGATTATATTTGAACAGATAAGTATTATATTGATGAACAAACCTTGCAAGCAATGAAAAACAAGCAAAAGTAACTTAAATACAATTCTAGAAGGTATAGGTTGCCAACATAAAGACTATAACACTGGTGTGATGTGACTTCTACGATTAAGCAATAAACTGGGCAGCTGTATTTTGTAGTCTTTGCTATCTGGCACACTGAGTGTTTGGTAATTGATAGCGATAATAATAAGAGCCTTTAATCCACCAGGTTATTGAAAGACAATGGGAGTTTTCGCTGTATGAGTCGTCTTTTTACATCCCTAAGTGACAACAGCAGGTTATAAACTTGGATCCAGATCTCAAGGGTTTGCTAAATTAACAAAGCTGCCAACATTTGCACCTTGCAATTGGCATAAAATGCAATCGGAATGAAAAAGCACAAGTGAATATTTCAACTGTAAAATTAATCTCACTTTATAATACACACAAACTCACACTAAAACCTGAAAGGAATTTAAAGAAAGCTATAAAATGGTTACTTCACCTCCATGGGCTGAAGGCATCCGGCAGACTGAGGGCCCTCTTTCTGGGTCGCGGGGGGCCGATGGCTGTCACCTGATAGCTGGCATCCCTCCTCAGCTCAAGTAGAGGGGAGTTTGCAACAGAACCCCTTCGCCAAGAACGACGACTGAACTTCTTCAGTGGTGAAAAGCCGTCCATTGTCACACAGTTTTTGAAAAATTTTAAAAGTACTTTTTTTCTACAGCAGTATAGAATTTTCTTCCAGTGTTCTATAGAGTTCCCTGGGATCTTTAACGTCTTAATATTTAGCAGGGAAATAAGTCCGGACAGATGTTTGTAATGAATCGGATCTTTCCGATGAAGGAGCACAGTGACAATGTAAGCTCAGTGTCACTATCAATTCCTCAGCCCTGGACTGTTTTTCTCACCGAGCCTTTCTCGGCGAAGAGACAGCGTTATAAGAAACCACAGGCTTCAACCACAGCTGGAACCCTGTCTTGCCAAAGGCAAGATGAGTAGGCAGTGCTATGGGGAAACCAAGCAAATGTTGATGCACATCAAATTACAACTTCTGATGTTCTTGTTCTCGATGAAAGACGATTACTCCAGTACTGGGATCCAGTCAGTCACATAAGCTGTGGGTCTGCGTTGATGAACGGTTACTCAGCTAATGTTGACAAGGATGTATAGCGATGTCTACATTCAAATCCACAGTCTATTAATGGCAACAACAGCTCCGTCTGTCCCAGAACAAATATAAGCCGTCAGCTTAGCAGTGATTAAATACGCTACAGAAAACAAGGAAATGCAAATTTCGGCGAATGCACCACCCAATAACTCCGAAGCCAGATTAATTTCAGGTTTTTAATAATCAGCACACAGGGTGTAGGATTTAGTCAATCAAATAATGTTTGTCAATCCAAGTGTGGCGGCCATTTTCATATCATAGAAGAAAAGCAACGACTAAGATGTCACCGTTTTAGGGATGCATATCAGTTCAGCATCACTCCCCAACCATCTCTATGCCAACTGAAACATCCCATGCGTCAGCGTTCCTGGAAATATATCACTGCACTCACTATGAACAAAACACCTTCAGAAGTTTTCCATTAAGCGAGCACTTCAACAAGAACAGCACCGTTGTCGCCTTTTTTTCCTTTCTTCTCCTTTCCCGCTTTTTAAAGTGTAAAATCAGACACGAAAAAGAGTCTCTGGAGTAAAAAGCAGAACAAATAAATGCTTCTAGCTCAGCTTTATTTATCAGCACATTTTACGTCCAATATCCCAATTTTGTCGCCCATGACACAAAGGTTGCGTCCACATCGAATGCTCGGGGACGAACTGAGACACGGCTTACTTTATGGTGTGTTTTTATCCAGGCCCCAATTGTATGGGAGTTGTTATGGTAATAACAAATTATGATGCCTCTAGCTCTATGTGTTCGACAATCTGTGCACTCTATCAGCCAATTTTTGAGATGGTTTCTGATTAAACCGACGCCTCCCTATGCATCAGGCTACAGCTGGGCAGATCATTTGGCGACGACGAAAAGAGAAGAAAAAAAATATCAGAAATCCAGTCTGACTTATAAAAGAGAACATTCTTCTGATGAGTGTGTTCGAAGTACCAGGTGTGTAGTTAGCTTCCTTTTTGCACATTAAAACACCACTAGGATCAAATTACACCGCAAATGCATCTGACATGACAACAAGCAAGAAGTATGAGAGTTTATCATTGGCGTCGTCCACAGCTGTCACAAAAAAAGTACCCTGGTAGTCTGTGCTCATTAAGGGATGTTTCACAAATAACACGCCCAACTACAGAGGACACCGCATCAAAGTGACTGGTGAGATGTATAGCCTACATGCAGAGCTTGTTGGTGATACCTCGTCGTCCGAGCACTCAGACGTGAAGGTTTCTCTCTCTCTCTCGACTCACTCAGTCTACAGCTGTCTCCCAATGATGCAACACACCTGTGCAGGAGCAATCCCAGCAACCTTTGACCTCTGCCGCTTGATTGGCTATTCAGAACCAGCTACTCATGAATATGTATAGATCCCATTGGCTGGTGAGAGTCAACTCCAGAGCATTGTCTGACCTCTGGCACTTGATTGGCTTCTCAGAACCAGCTGCTCATTAATATTCATAGATCCTGTTGGCTGGTGAGAGTCAACTCCACCCGAACGACCTTTCACAGATGGGGGATAGTTTTCCTCATGAATAATTCACTATCATAAATACTTCATTCCTTATGAATAATTCAAATCCAAAACTCAGTATCTATCCTCCAACGATGACAAAACAAACGTGCGACACTAAAATCTTGTTGTAAGACTAAGTATTAACTCCTGTCTCTCATTAATGCACGAATTGAAAGCAACTGTGTAAATGTTTCATATGTAACTACAACAGGATCCCGGAACAAATCTTCGTAGAAAAAACAACTCGCTGGTCCATTAATGCAATATAGTTACATCATGCATTGATTTCAGGAAAATCAACTCCAATAACAGTATTGATTCAACCGTGTAATGAAGCCGTTACATTTGTAACCAGGCAGAGAGTGAAGTGGACGAATAAACGGCGGCGAAGATGAACGTCAATATTTACCGCTACCAGTTGGTTAATCTTGTACTTCTGCAACACTCATCAACCCCTAGCTGTATCTGCAGATAGTTTCTGAGTTTCTAAACGGCAGTTAAACGACTTGTATGGTGAACTCTTTAAACCTCCCCGTGGGACAAAAGTTCAAGAGGTCAACCCGAGTAGCGAATCCAGCAGCTTAGTTCAGTTATTTCTGGCCTGAACACTTCCACACTGATCTGAATCCAATCGGGGCAATTGCTCTCTTAGGAAAGAGTAACTGCTATTCAGCGGGGCTCACTTTTCAAATGTGAAGAGGATAAGTTACCCTCAATGCACTGGAGAAGTGTGAAGCACTGAGGCTCAATTTGCTTCTGGCTGCGGCCCCTTACTTGGCAATTCAATATAAAACAGTAATATATTGTCAAGTTAGTTGAGATCAATGGTGGGCCACTTTTGTAGTCGTCAGAGTGATTTCAAAAAATGGTATCGTCTTTTTTCTTCAACTTTCTACTACTCAGTCTGTCTGTCCCACTGTTTGTAGATGCTTCAAGATGATGGTAAGAGACGGTCTCTGACAGATATAAGAATTGTTTAAGTTTGATGGTCAGTCCACATTGTTTATAAAATAGTGGCTATCCAAATACTAATTGATAGGGGCAGGTGCTGAAATACCCCAGGTTAACAAGTATTGATCATGGATGTCTCTAACTGAACAGATCGTGTCGACGAGCTAGATGCTGATCCAATAACAATAAAGATGATTTAGTAGATGGTCCAAGATATCAGCACAAAATAACCAGCCGAAACAGAGCGCTCCTAAGTCTGGCCGAGCGGTTGGGACCAGTGAAAGAATTTATTGGAGATGACACACTTATAAAGCAGAGAATTTGTCGGCACAACATCAGAGGCTGATGAAAATTGGACAGAGTCTAATCTGTGCCCAGGTGAACAAGTCAAATGCAGGGGGTAAAATCTGAAGTATGTCTTCACACTTTAGACGGTCTCTCTTCAGTCGCTAAGACACTAAAAGAAGCTTCTTAATGGCAGCTAAAACATACCATTACAGGACTTCAAACAGCTAATTAATGGCTTCGCCGAGAAAGAGCACAATTCCCCCCGGATACAAATGTAGCTATGATACCCTTCTTCGCCGTCAAAAAGTCCCACTTATGTCGGGATTAGTTTGTAGCGAGACTGGTGGAGTGTTGGTTAGTGTGGAAAGCTCTCCTTCCGTGGATCCATTAATATTCGCATGAATCACAGAAGCCGGACCACTTAGGTGCAATTTGCTCAGACAACGTAAATGCCCCTAATAGATCATTGATCTCAAATTCATTTGTGTTTTGTTTTTTTCTTCCTATCTCTCTCTCTCTCTCTCTCTCTCTCTCTCTCTCTCTCTCTCTCTCTTAATGATGACGAAGGTATCGTGTAGGCTGGCGATGTACGTGTGTAGCTGCTGGAGTATCTTTACGAGGCTTCACTTTGTTCAGCACAGGACTGATTGAACATCATCACTTGGCATTAAGAAATGCATTTGTTCCATTGACTCTCGACCTTTCATCCAGCGTGCGGCGAATCACTTTAAGAAAGTAAGAGCGACAATCGAGAAATGTGGTTTCCAAATACGCATGTGACTTTCCTTAAATTGGGTTAATTAGCTTGAATCCACTGATGCACAGATATTCAAATCATCTCAGATTGGAACTCCATTTGCCGGCTCGGCGTGAGTTTGATACGATGACCACAAACTTTGAAAAGCCGCTTAATGTTTGCACAATGTCCTCCAAAACAACTTGAAAAGCAAACATAGGCTGTTTGTTTCAGCTGTCTGAAAACATCATCTCAGAGATATCCTTCTCCACTGAAAAACTTTAAGGTTCAATTTCAAGTTCGCTGAGTGCAAACCATAGATTTGCATTTTAAAGAGTTGAACGGCAGACAGCGTTAGTGTAATTTACATCTTCCGCACCCAAATGGAATATTTTGAAGATGTTGTCTGCAAAAAGCTGGATGCTGCTTTTTAAGGAGACGCAGAAGTGTCAACAAAGTGTTCCTCTATCAAGGGAAAATGTGGCAATCTCTGAAGAACTCTTTCAAGAGTCGGTGCCTGAATTGTCGGCTCCTAAACAAGTTGAAGCACTAACGTCAACGGCACGAACGTTGTAAACAACGTGGGTGTATGGTGCAAATCATATCACGAAGGGATGTCAGTCATAAAAGAAACACTTTTCCCGTATATCAGCAGTTCTAACTCCACCAGGATAAACCCCTCTGGGTTATAATGGAGACATCCAGAGTTGCGATGCAGCGTTGCTATGGAAACAGAGCAATAATTCCGCTCTTCCCATTGACCCTTCAACAATTGATGCTTCACACACTACATACAGAAATACGTCATCGGCTATCTATAGTAACCTTTTTCGCAATCTGTTTTTAGCCTTTACCATTTGGGAAAGTCAAGGGCAAGGGGAGTTCATCCTTTCAGTGAGTAAAAGTGATGAATTAAAAACAAATTATTGGGCGTTGTTTACTCTCACACATTCCAACTCTCAAAAGCATCGTCAGTATAGGATTATATGAACATCAGAAACTTCATATAATGGTGGAAATATCTCCCACGTTTACCCTCCAGACAGTTTAGAAAGGACGTTTAGGAGCTTTAACAAAACATTAAGCAACCATTATCATTATTAGCACATTAATTTTTTAATGACGTTATCAAAGTCTGGTCGATGTTTTCCCTCTGGCCATCCATGCATAAGATTTAGATGCATAACATAAAGCTAAAAGCACACCATGCGCAGTAGAGTATATTCATAAAAGTATTGCATAATATTAATATTTGTTATTATTCATATTCCAAGCAAAGTTTTCATCTCAGAAAAACTATCAAGGAAGGAGTAAACAATAAATGAAATTATTTTAATTGAAAAACCCAAAACTTTTTGTTCCCTCTTTCAACTTGACATTTATGTCCACTCACTTGCCAGTATTATATTTGAAGATTTTTGTGGGTGGGGGTGCGGTCGCTCTTTTTGAAGACCTGTGAAAAACAGCAGGCACCACAGACATGGATAAATATGAGACTGTAAACAATAATGTCAAATTGAGCACACTAATAGCAATTGAAGTTTAAAAAAAGTAGAATCAATATTTTAGCCTCAGGGTTGTCTTTACTCTCAAGTCTCCAACCCTACAAAAGTAACAAGAGAAGTCACTTCTCTAAAAATAAAACTTTCCAAAACCCATCAACTCCAAGAGAGGAATATCAATTTGTAAATGATTTGCGAAAAGATGAAAGCAAGAGACGGGTAAATACACCTCGGGAGAATTGCTGTCCATTTTTTGTTTTTAGCGGAGATGAGTTGGTAAAATGGACATCTACCTTGGGGAATGGCGTCCTATATAATTTCGTCTGCTACAGGAGGAAAAAAAGGAAACAATTTCGTGATCTTTCAAGCCAATTCCATTTTATGGTGTGTGGGCAACATGTTTTGTCACTTTCACTTCTCTTGCTCTTTTTCTTCCTCATTTTATTCTGAGAAAACAGCCTTAGAGGAAAAGTGTCATCAATTTGGTCAAATTGATTTGGAAAAGAGAACGAGTGAACTCCGAAAATGGCGAAGGCGTCTGGAACTCTGCATCTTGAAGCGATTCATCCAGAACTCTAGATTTAATTTAAATTAAATATTTATTTATTTATTTTATTTATTCATGCCGGTTGTTAAGCCAGGGCTTCTCAGAAAGCAAGCTTAATCACTGTACAGCCAAGAACCCTTTAGAAAGAACAAAATAAAGGAAATTTCAGTTTTAGATGTGGGAGGAAAACCCCAGAGAATTATTCCAGGGAAAACCCAAGCCCCAGTGGGATTCAAAACAGGGTCTTTATAAGTAGAAAGCAATGAAAGAAACCTGAACATCAACCTGACTGCCCTTATTTCCAGATTTTTATTTTTAATGGGACTTAGAAACCTCTTCATATATGGACATACTTTAATTACTGAATCAGTTATGATTACTTATAATTGTGGGCAATTCTTCTTTGGGAAACAATTTCCTCTACTTCACGAAAAATGTATTAAAAACAACAATTAAGTTGAAACTGTCAATATGAACTTCAAATTGATGTTTCTTATCTCTGATAGCTCCTACTGCGTTCTCAACAACAAATCCAAATAAATTATAACTCATTACGTCAGAAAATTTTGCAGGAGTCCCTAGCGACAAAAATGAGGCTGAATAGGTCTTTGTTGTTCACGGGGACGTGAACTTGCAACGAGGGAGTTTACCATTCAGTTGATGAAAAGAGAACTTCCTATTAAATTGAAATCTTTGAGCTTTCTGTTCCCCTCCAGTTGAAATGGGACTAGATGGAAGCACTAGAGAGGGATATAAATGACTTTGTCTGCATCTCGGCAACGGCATTCATCCCCCCCCCCCCAAGTCTGATTATTGACTCTGTACACGCGTCCTTTTGCCCATGGTAAATTAGTTTTTCCCATTGTTGGAGATCAGGGGGCCTGACTCCCACGCACGATCATTCAATTCTTTTTGGTCCATTGGGTGTTTGGACTCTAAGTACTTAAAATTAACTTGAGATGAAAAAAAAAATGAAAATCATATAAACCGGCTTCCTGAATGTGGTCTGTAATGACTAAATGTCGGACATAAGAAGAATTCATTTCTACAAAGAGTAATATTAAAAATGTAGTTATCATTTGCAAAGGGTTTTTCATAAATCAAATGTAAGTCACTACTTCCAAACTACTTCCACATGCATTTAAATTGTCTGCCTTGTAATTATATTTACTATTATTTTATTGTTTTTGCTAGATAAGCCTTAACTCGATAGTGTAGGCAAAATATATAGGGAACTAAACTGAATTGAACTACCACTTGTCAAATAATAAACCACAAGGGAAACTGACTGGGTAAATTTAAAATGATTTGGGGTTAAACAAAGACATTTTTACTAGAGCGGAATTTGAACCAAAGAGTAATAAATATTGGCCAATGTTAATAATCATGAGACTGGCGATTTGTTTTTCCTTCTACTCTTTAGTTCAGACATGTAACTTTCGAATTAAAAAAATAAAAAGCGGAAATGGCCGATCACACTCAAAGTGTTTTCTATAGCTGTTTTGAAAAGAAAAAATAATAAATCAGCTGATCAGCTGAAAAAATGCATGCCGGATAGTCTTTCCTCAAGAAGTTCTATATATTGGTTGTACACATCCAATGGCTAGAGATTAGAAATTCAATGTCTTTGACTGCACAGGGAGCCTGGAGACTCAAACACGTCATCTCTCTTGTGAAGGTCTTAAAAGCCTTATTTACTCACAAAAACACCGACCAGAAATCATTTTTTGTTGAACAACAGTCATATCTCTTATCAGGCAACGTAGCCTGCTCACATATGCCCTATAAGGGGAAGGAGAAAAACAACAACCAATTTCTGAAATTTATTTCATAATTCAAGATAACAAAAGATGTTGACAACAACGTATAGGGCACGAATGACGTCAAAGGCTGCCGGAGCCATGGATTTTGTCACCAATGTCTGGATGCCGTCAGAACACAATGACAAATACAGGGTGTCCTCCATGTAAATTCGCTGATGTGGCTCATATGACAATGGAAAACATGCATTGTTGCAAACATGCTCAGTGCGAGGAGAAGGTTGACTTGTTTGTGTCGTATTTTTTCTACTTTTAGTTGAATTCGACAATTAGAGCATTATAGAAACGCAAACCTTTTGTTCCTCATCGAGAAAGCCAATGTTGATGCAGCTCCTTTGTTTTTTTATCGAAAAGTTAGTCTTTGAGAAGTTTTCAAAGACGAGTAAACAAAAATTATACATGGCTGAAATTTGGCCCAGACTGTTGGCTCTGAAAAGAGCAGGTTGGTTTCTTCTTGACATTTCAACCAGCTTACCCTAGTCGTCTTCAGGAGAAAAATAAGTTTTACAAGTTTTAAAGTACATGAGAGCACGCTCAAACAGTAAACACATATCTGCCCTCTTTTTTCAAAAAGAATATGACTCCACTCTGAAGCAATTTACCCCAATTGTATTCTCTCCTTACTTCCTCAATAAAAAAAACCTTAGACTCCGACGAACATGGACGGTTTCCCCACAACACAAAAAATGTGCAAGAGTCCATTCCAGAATGCCTCAGGCTTCTTTTAACTTCCACATCAGCCTCGTTCAAATCAATACCCTTAAATCAAAAACGCATCCAACTGTCTTCCTTTATCCGTCTCGGGTAAGGGCAATCTACGCCGAGAGAACGCCATCCTTCCTCATCCAGGGAAGACCGCAAGAATAAAAATCGTTTGGAGTTTTCATTTTATTTAGTCTGTCCTTTGGACCGTCAGGTGAAGGTTGCATACAGATGAGGTACATCTTGTAGGTAATTAGTGAGCTGGCCCTTGAGCGTTCTAATCTATACCACATCATTAAAATACACAACAACTGAATCCAGGCAATGTTTTTCCTTCGTACAAGCTATAATTAAAGTGGACTTTAATCCCAGGAATCCATCCCAATGGTGTGACAGAATGAGAACGTCAGGCCTGGATATCCATCTTTGAAAGGGAAAGGCCATTTTTATTTTGCAAAGGGCTGTCATTGGAAAATCTTAAAAGTCTTTGGGAAACTTGTGAGGGGCATCAAGAACAAGACAACGACCAGGGCAACAGAGGCCATGGGCTTCCGTGGCATTCTTGAACATCTAGACCTGGAATGTCCTCGGTTCAATCTTGTGTACACATTGGGGATATCCCAATAATAGGAGAAACAAAGCAAATTCATAGAGCTGCTTGGCAGAAGAAAGTATTGCTTAAGATTTGTCTGTTAAGCAGAAATGAACAGGATACCATCACAAATTGTACATGTGACATGGTAATTTGGCTGGTAACCTTATTCCGGTATAAGCTGACTTTTGCTGTGCTTAGCTACTTTTTGTGCTTAACGAGCTCTATAAGATTGGGACCTGGCCCGTGCTCTATGGTCAAATCTCTCAATTTATGACAGCGAATTGTCCTTGCAAGCAATATTCAAAAGTTCATCTCAATCATCTAGCTTTAAAGTTCATCTGGAATGTTTTTATTTCCACCTCAAGTCAGCAGCCCCCCCCCCCTCACCCCCCCCCATCCCAACATACTCCAATCTGGGTCACCGAGTAAATATTCTCACCTCGGGCCTGCAGCTCCCCATTAGTAGTCAAGCCATGAACCGGCTGTTAAACTGGCTTGGAATGGAAGCCTTGTTGTCTGAGACAACAATAATACCAGGGCCCAATTTCATAGAGGTGCTAAGCGCAAAAATGTGCTTAGCATGAAATTTCTTCCTTGATAAAAATAGGATTACCAACCAAATTTCCAGTTATTGCATGTTGCTCTTTACTGGTATTCAGCTGTTGTTTGCTTGTCCTGAAAATCACGTGGACATTTGGTTGGCAATCCTGTTTTTGTCAAGGAAGAAATCTCATGCTAAGCAAAGTTTTGTGCTTAGCAGCGCTATGAAATTGGACCTAGGTTTATATAGAGCGTACATAACTGCCCAAAACTAGATCAAGGCGCTTCTCATTAGTGTTATCATTTTTGTTCTTTCTTCCGACCCTGGGAAACTGATCAATAATTCATCATCTATTATTTTCTCTTCATCCTTCTCCTTGGGGAGGAATGCCCTACAAATGTTTTGAATTTCTTTTTAATAAAAACCTTGTTGACTAAAGTTGTTCTTGGTTACCAAAATGATATGAAAAGGGAAAAAAAAACATAAAACATAAAATAAAAAAAATAAAAAACTGTTAGCTTTCATCTCTTTTAATTATAATTTTGGGTTGAACAAAGCAAAATTGACTCAAGCAAGATATAAACTGGCGATCTCTGGGTCGCTTAGTTATCTAACTCTAATGTTGGTCATCCCTTATAATTATCAATATCTTTGCCTTGGGTTACTGTTTTTAATGATATTAATGTATCATTACTATGCACACCCCGACTCCTTCAACTGTGGTAAGAGCCTGTAATTCAAGCTGCTGTTAATCGCATAATGTGGTATAATCCCATGGCTACATGCCATAAATCTTTAAGACATCTCATCTGGGAAATCAGCTTTTATATCACATCTTCCCAAAGTCAGGTAACCAAATCTCACTAGTTGAATATTAGGCCGTATCTGCACTTTGTGTATACAGCTATGGCTGTTGCAAAGGAATTACTAAAATATGTGTTCTGGATATTTTTATTTATTTATTTATTTTTTTTTTTGGGGGGGAGGGTGGGGGGTGTTTCAGGGTTTTCTGGGAGCAGGGTTGGTTATTTGCTTTACGTTGACAAACTACTCAGAGGAGATACATATTCTTCTATGTGGTAGACTTTTTCATTGTAACAATGCTAATAGGAAATGTGTACAAGAATGTTAAATGTCCACCACATGAACAAACAAATCCAAATCTGCATTGAAGATTAAAAAACAAAACTTCAAAAAATATTTCTTGAAAGACTGAAAAGCTGTCATCATGTCCCTCACAACCAAGAATCCATCTCATCTTCACAGAAATACACCAACGATGAACTGCAAATCAACAGAGGGCTCACTTCCAGAAACACAGTGGATGCAACTTCATCTGATTATTTCATTCTCCTCCAAGAGGACAACTGATGAGGAAAGCATTACACTGTCTTAACACAAGAGGGCTCACTTCTTCAAACCAAAGAAGATTGCAACGTTCGACAATTTTTCATTTAATTTGATGCCAATGTGTCTGTCTATATATTGGCAAGCTTATGTTTATGTATGCACAATGATACTAGACTAATCCTACGATAATGGATTTTATTTATGAACAGAATTTATTTTCTATAGACAGGATTACCACTGAAATTGAACTCGGTCCTTCAAAGGTACAAGAGTAAATTTCCACAACATATTTTCCAGGTGATGATGAAATCTAAATATTTAATTTAGAGGTAAAATCTAGACAAAAAAACAAAATATACTTCTGGTCCAGTAAATAAAAGATTTGAGGTATAATTCATGTGGTCTAATCAAGATTACTTGATATTTGAGCCCTGCCATTTTGGGTTGCCTTTGACAATAATTTACAATGACTCCTAATATGCAAAGTGATAAAAACTTTTCTAGCCAATCAAAATACCACTACTGAATTTTGCATATATATGCAAATTACTCAACTCAGCACTGAATAATCATGCCAGCGGATTGATATTCACAGTGAATCAGATATGCATAACAAATCCCTTTAAATGCTCAAGTCAAGGATGTGGCAGTTTTTAATGAAATTCTAAGTGTTGCTTGATTTAGTTGTTTACAACTGTAATTAACAACTTTAAATGTAATAATAAGGTATAATATTTTTTGTGTAGCTTCTATTGAAAGTGCTTTCATCACTAAGTTTTAATTAATTTATTTTTAATTTATTTTTGGGGGGGGTTTATGTTTTGATTTTTAAGATGAATTGTTTTGTTCAAGATGGATCTACACAACCTGTAAATTTACATCAAGGAATGTCAGTTTCTCACCTACAAATGATGAATGAACAACAAAACAAAACAATACCTATCAAAAATTAAACTCACTGCTACACTTAGCAAGAACAACATCACATCAATCTACCTTGCTTTTTTCTTCGGAGTACACATGAGAGCAGTGGCCCAAGCAAAATCCATAGCTATAGAGAAGAGCAATATTAAAAGCTGCAATATTCCACACAAATTGGACAGAGTCTTTTAGAGTGTGGTATCCATGAAGTTCCAAATAATAGTTTTATCTGACACCACTTCAGAAAAATTCTCCCTCACAGCAAAAATGGGCCTCTTGCGGCGATTAAGTTCTATCCACACTCATTGTTTTTTTCTCTCAATCCACTTCGATCTGTCAATAAGTTGGATCTCCCTTGGAAGGCTACAACAAGATACTGTTACAACACTGTGATTAGTTTCTTGTCAACGCTGTTATTTTGCAGACAGCAGTGCTGATTTAGGTAAGTGCTGATTTCTCTTGTCTGCCATCTTTGGAACAAGATGTGCTCTTAACACAAGGAAAGTGCTTTCACTCTCTCCTACTGCTCAACTAACACCCCTTACTACATGCTCCTGCATTGAAGTTGATTTCTAGTCTGAAGTTTACCTGCACTTTGCACTGAAGCGTGTCAAACTGTGCCTTTTATAATCTGAATCAATCTCCCAAAAAAAAGGTCACATAATGTAGCCTCTTGAAGACGTTATTGATTAATTTGTATTAACTTCCTCCTGTAGAGCACATTTATGTCCATTGACTAAACCTCCAGCTCCACAACAACTCTTCCTGAAGACAGCCAAAACATCGCCTGGATAATTGTTAATTCCAAAACAAGCCACAGCTCGCCGTTTCCCTTTGGAACTTTAAAAGATCACAAAGTCACGTCGTCCACGCCACTTCAAATAGATTGGACAAGAGGATTGTCCGTCCCCCTAGCCGTCCCGTTGA
This sequence comes from Asterias rubens, assembly GCF_902459465.1. NCBI lineage: Eukaryota > Metazoa > Echinodermata > Asteroidea > Forcipulatida > Asteriidae > Asterias > Asterias rubens. The sequence goes on along the minus strand of NC_047079.1, from coordinate 6,881,885 downwards.
GACAGCCCTCAGTGCGTCTCGGAACACCTCATCGGAGCATCTTCACATCTATCGAGATGACGGAAGATTCGCATCCAACCTTCTCGCAAGAAAACATCTCAGGAGTCTGGGCAATATGCAAAGCAAGAATTCCCTCTTTTTTTCTCTCTCATCTTCCCACTCTCTCCGCTCTGAGGCTGACTTAGAAAACGACAAATTAGTCATTCAGATCCATGGTTCCCTTTATCTATCCGGAGGGCTCGTTGAACCATTAATGCTGGAAAAGCCTATGGGGTCCTGGAATGTACGGTGAATAAACGTTGAAACAAACCCGGAAAAGCGGTTGAAATGACGGGATGGACAGGGGGGAAAAACAACTGGGTAATTTATTGATCAGGGCATTGCTCATCACGCCTGATGTGGTGACACAATGTTACTCCTGACCTGAAAAAAAGTATTAACCCAACTTTGCATTTTTTTTTTTTCTTCCTACCTTTTCCCGTCTTACGATCGATTAGCCTTATTCGAGAGCTTAATCGTAGTCAGTTTGCTCGACCACCATGGTGAGGTGTCTTTCTGAGATGGAACGCCATCACTCACTTCAACGAAACAAAATATTTGTCATTCATGACATCTATTATAATTTGCTCCAATACACCCAGAAAATAAAGCTGGAAGAATCTCTCAATATTCATTGAGGATAACTCTATAAGAATTTCAAATGAAGCGGAGATCGATTCGATGTCCGGCCCGAGAGACTTTCTGATCCATTGCAATTTTCTTGAGATGGAAATGAAATATATTTAAATGATGGATTTGTTACTCCTAAAAACAAAGGGGAGCATACCATCTTGCTTAGCACAGAAATATTTTGCTCAAAAGAACAAGGTTACCAGCCAAATATCATTACGTTAAAATTGTTGCAACTGGTCCCCCACTAACTTTTTTGCTTAACAAATAAATTTTCTAAGCAGTATTTTTTACTGAACAGCTTTATGAAATTGCGCCCAGGTCTCAAGAAAGCACTGAGTATGCTGAGCTTATCACACCTCAGTGTAGAGTAAAAACCCAAGTTCTACACTTGGAGTTTCTGTTTAATTTTCCCTTGCAGCATACACAAATCTATCGCAATTCCATATCACGCCAAAAACCATGGAAATTATTACGCATCCACCCTTTCTTAAAAGTGTGCGAGGCAATTCCGCCAAGGTTAAATGTTTTCAGCTTCGCGGAATGTCTAGATAAGACTGGAGGCTTCGTATGTTATCAACTCCAGAAATCAAATTTGCTATTTGCATTTCAGTCCGCCGGCCGCAGATGCTTCGTTGATGCGTGAAAGTTGACGTAGAGACGGATGGATGGTGACTCATCTTAGCAACTTCCAAATCATTTTTAATTTAGACACCGTTTCTGGCACCTTATCGGGGACCTTTGAACGTGTGAGAGATGGTGTTACTGCAGCGAGGCTTGTTCAAAAACGACAAGGTTATAGCTTATTCTTTATGAAGTCTTTATCCCTGGGGATGCTTTTAATGTATATGATCATATTGAAAAGGTACATTGTTAAAACTGCTGATGAACTAACCTGTCAACATTTCATTTCAAAAGGTAGTAGCAATTTTGTGATATTGCCGAAATCTGGAGTGGTTTATGAATCCCTAATTGGCAAACTGTATCCACAATCTAAGAAACGCATCCGACAGAAACAAAAATTCTATGATTAAAACTTTTCCATGACCACATCACTTCGAAGTGAAAATGTTTCTCAAAATGCTATATACTATCTAGAGCTGCTGTAATTCTAACTAACTTAATAAATTGTTATTGCAACTAATTTTAAGGGTATTTACCAAATGTACACTTCCCCTTTAAACAATTCAGTTCATAATCTATAACGCCCCACTGTATTTGGATAATTCTAGTCTCCTCTCAAGGCAATCTTCACACTTCAAATTCAAGGATGGTGAGCCTTATCACATCCACCACAGCCATACTTTATCATCAAACAAACGGCTACCCCTTACAAAACTGGTTGAAGGTGTGAATTTATCTACTGCATATTCCCTACCCAGGGGTAATCGTCCCCCCACCCTGGGGGTAAACAATGCAGTGCTAATGCACATGCTGTAGACACCCAGGGGTAATTTACCCCCACACTGGTAGTAAACAATGCAGTGCTTGGTGCCATAGACATCAGTTAGGTGTAAGAGTAGACACGTCTTGCAAGCGTTATATTGACGTATGTTTTCGAGGGAGACGGCACACGCACACACTTTTAACGTGTATTGACCAAACAGCACTTGGATGTGGTCAATTATTCAAGAAGCTAAAGGGATGGTCATCTGTTGGCATTCTTAAGTGACAGGTGATGTAGAGAGAGAGAGGCGGGAGAGGGGTAGGGAGAAAATGTTTTTCAAGTCCGCATCTATTTGGAACTCCTTGCCTGGTGCTTGTTTCCTTTTAATCTTGGTTGTGGGTGAATTTGCTTAAAACATTATTTTTAAATTTTACAAATAAAAAATACCAACTGAATAAAGTACAGGGGTGAGTTTGTCAATTTAGTTTCTCATCTGCTCACAAACATCCATTCAGCCTGAATCAAATCCATGACTCAAGAAAGTTCACCAGTCAGTCTTCCGACTGAAGTCGGATTACATCACCCACCAATACACACAGCGGCAAATCCGAGTGAATATTTAATGCAAAAGATAAAAGTGATACGATGTCTTGCGTGCTTGCATATAGCAACATTTACCATGGCTAACACAAATAAGGCGATCGGGGAGAAAAGTATGCAATTCATCATTATCTATCCTTTCTGCGCCACGCCTTTTTGTTGTCTTAGGAATATTAAACGATCAAACATCACTTAATTATCAAATTCCAGACACATTCATGTAACAGTCTACTCCTAAATTAATGCTAAGTAAATTCCTCCAGAACTAAATGTGTTTACTTGTGAAATCATCCTGGGGCAAAATAGGAAAGGAAAATCAAATTACATATAGTAATATGATAATGTGCACATACTTAAAAATTGTCAAAAGACAGAGCGAAAAAACAAAAACTCACTTTGGTCAGACCGGAGGGAAAAACACAAACATGATGGTGAGCTTTATTTGGAGAAGGTACCGTCGTCATGGAAACTGCAGAGCCAGGTATCTAATCAAGGGTACACAATGGTGGTTGCTTGAGCGTTAACAATGAAAGCGTCGCCGGCGGCAACAAAGAAACGCCGGAGCTGCCCATCTATCTGATGTAAATTCAATGAGGGGAGCGTTTCCTAACCGTTCCTTTGTTGCATTCCATAGCTCGCACATTCATACTATTTCAAAAGTATATGCATGTATATCTTTTTAAAGACCTAACCAAAGACTAAATACAGACGCAGCAAACAATTATTTCTTTGGATATTGAAATTCTTAGAAGCTGCTTCCAAATAACTGAAAAATTGTGTTGGCTCAAAGTAACTGATCAAAGACCAATAAATTAAGTATAGGAGTCATAAATCAGCAGTTATAATGAATAATGTACATAGATACCACAACAGAGATGATGCAGGCCACTAAAACAACTATAGGCTAGCTGCTCCCCCCTCCCCCTCCCAGAGCAATCAACGTTAAACTAAAACATTCCAAGACCATGACTAATTCCTCAGACAATTTAAGCATTCGGGAAATATTGATACCTGAATGTTTTCAAATAAAACCACCGACCATCCCAGCAGATTGATTAGTCTTCCTTATGAAGTCATCCCAAATGCCTCCACATCCCCACCTCCCTTAGGGATGTAAGCTACAGGTTCTTAAAGAAGTCCTCCGCAGGCTTTGGGCAAGATTAAAGAGGAGGCCGGTCCCCCGCCTAATGCTCCTAAATCAAATTACTAAACAGAGAGAAAATTAACAGCATCAAGATGGATTACCAATCCCTAGGATTATAAGACGATTTATAAGAAGATCTCAAAGAGATGAGATGGAGGATGCGGGAAGACGAATTAGAAGATGATAGATGAAAAGCCTGGAGAAAGAGGAGGGGGTTTGAGGAGACGCTCAAGGAGATTGGATGTTGCACCTTTCCCCTTAAATTCATTACCGCGCATTTGGAGAAAGGAGGCTTATCCAAACATTTAGGGCAAAGAGACGTGTTGAGGAAAGACACTTTTTACATGCTCTGATGTGGGGAGCAATTAAATGGGGCCACAAGGGGTAGAGCTGAGAATTTCTGGATTGAGTTTTTCTGAAATGAAAGGGTTTAATCTATCTGTTTGTTTATTGCTGTAAATTTTAGTGCGTTTATCTGTACTGTTTGAAGTGTCCCGAATTCAAAAAAATCTATCTCACGGTAGTTAAAGTATAGCAAGTACTCAAAATACACAATCTACCCAGCAAATAGATGTAAACATGGTGTTGCCACAAACCAAATAAACATTGTTTTAATCAAGTTCTAATTTCCCCAGTGTGGGTTTTTATCTTATCTTATCTTATCAGATCTGGGAGTTGTAACTGTACCAACACATCTCCACACAAACTCTTCAAAATATTGACATCTCCCAACGGTCTTCTTTTAAGTTTCCTATATCCACACAGTTAACCCATTCATCACCTGATTGGCATTACATAACACCACACAGGGGTAATTAATGGTGTGTAATTATTTAACGAGATCATTTAACTGAATGACACATATGGCACTTTTGTTAAGATCAATGGTCTACTTCATTTCAATGGAACGGTTTAGCTGCTCAGAGATAATCAACATGAAATCATGCAAAGGAATTATTCACAGATATTTCAAGCCTTATTCCACATTATGCCAAATTTGAAGCCTTTCCAAAAAAATTAATTAAATTTGAGTCGGTGAACAATTTCCCTTGTGCTCAGAGCAAAATGCTTTTCAAATTGTATCAGTAGCAACTCAAAAAATCATGATTTGCTATTGACATTCAGTATGCCCCAAAATAAGTTCAGTCTAAAATGTTTACTACACATGCAATTAAATAATAATAATGTTGAACATTTCTAGTGCGCCATGTCTGTCAATGATGACACTCCTGGCGCCAAAAAACCCAAGAACTCTGCTAATACACAATGACACAAGACAACCAAAAGTTTGGAGGCTATTGTTTCCAAAATAGATATGTTTTGAGATGCACAGAAATGCACAGCAGTGAAAAACAATTCTGTTGCACTTGGTGGTGGGTCAACCACTAGTGAATGGACTACACTTAATTCTTACCATTTTCCACAGCTTAATTAGATGATTGTCAGATTTGTTTGATGTAATCTTCTTCCTTTGCCCTTTTTGTAATCTGAATGAATAATCAGAAAGGCCTAAGGCTCTGTAGCCCATACACCCCCCCCCCCCCCCCTTTGACTGTGTCCCTGTTGAGAATACAAATAAACTTATCCAATATTAGCGGGTGAATGTTCTTTTTTAGAATAAATCTGGTATGAAGCCAAGGTTTGTTGATGGTTTTGAAATCTTATAGGGCTTGTCCACAGGGTGCCATCAGCCAAGCTAGACTCCAGGGGCATGTACCAAAACCAAGAGTGACACCTGGGGAGAAGGTGGGAACCTATAGACAGTGAGTCACCCATTGTTTGTCAAACAAAAACAAAACCTTTACTCCAAGCAACATTTCAACACTGAAAATCTACAAATCTGTACACAAAGAAGTATGAATCACAAATAATCTTCCTTTCATAACGGAGCCGACCAAAATTTCACTTTCAGTGTCCTGACGTCAATAAAACTTAACCATTCCTGAGTTCCTCGCCACCGAATACACAATATTTAGGTCACATGCAGTGCCCACCGGAACAAGCACGTAGTACGTCATTTGATAATTTTGTGGTTGGGATTGCCACGGTGAGCTGGGACTGTGACCTGTCACAACCCATCATGTGATTGGCATACAAGACGCTAAAGGGTGACTGTTGGGTCTACATAAGAAGCTATTTACGTCCTTATTCAGCCCCTCTACGTAACTAACATCGTAGAATAAGATATTTTTAAACAAGTAAGACGTGTTTCCAACCATAATAAATATTTAATGGGATTTACTGGTAGTACAGTCATCGATTACAAACTTTAAGGGTATATCTTAAAAGATTAACACTGAATTTTTTAAATTTATTTATAACCACCTTGGGTCAATTTCACAAAGAGTTAGGACTAGTCCTAACTTAGGACCAGTCCTAGGAGATATACAAATTGCATGGACAGTCCTAAGTTAGGACGAGTAACTGGTCCTAACTCGAGATAAGACTAGTCCTAACTCTTTGTGAAATCCTAACCCAGGTACATCAATGAAGGTTAGACACAAAGCACTTTTTATACAGCTTTCAAGTAATTTTTCAGAGGGTTGTTCATTCATTCATTCAAATAATCTAATGTGCCTATTTAATTCCAATATGTAAATCTTCAAAACTAACTTAAAAAGTGCTCACATTTATATAATAAATAAAAAAAATAACATAAAAAAAAAAAATAAAAAAAATATATCATAAATCGGTTGCATGCTATTTGTTTGATCTATACTACAATTATGGTGAAATGTCTCGCATGGGAACTCTAGCATCACGACTGGCCAGGCCAGGATTAGAACCAACCATCATGGTGAACAGAAACTCAATCTGTTCACTCAAGATGCTTCAGTCGGGCTCCAGACAATGCCTTGATGAAACTGGGGATGAGAAAACTGAGCTCGGACATTTCACAACGGCCCTCGGCATCAATTTCTAAGTGTCCCTGGCTACAGCGGCCATTTTGTACGGGATATTACCCTCATCCATTTCCCCGGGCCTGTCATAATTGGACCTCCTGTTGGGGCTGGAGAGCGCATCTTGCGAAGGAATCCACACTGACAGGCAGGAAAATCAATTCCATCAAGACAGGTCTGTTTGTCGTTGTTATTTACCTCGCGTCGCGCAAGGCCCCGGCGATTCCGTCATTAAGTTCATCCGGAATTGCCCTCGGAGTTTGCCGAAGGGGGGTAAGGCTAGGAGTGATGTGTGAAAATGTAAGGTATTTCTTATAATGTCAAGGGATTGAGGAGAACTTCAATAGCGGGCAAGTCATCATTCGGAAAGACTTCGTGGAATGTATAGCTAAGTTATCAGATAACATTATCTCATTTGAGCTAAACACTCCATTCTGCAAAAGGTTGGCACCAGGAAAAACTTACTACACAATAATAATAACATTGAGCGCTGCAGCGCGCTGGTTCTAGATGACTGTTCTCTTGTGCTAAGACCTCGAAAAAAATTAATGAGTTGAGATGTAATTGGAAGGAAGCAATGTCAGGTTGTGTTTTAATCGTCAATTGCAATTTGTTTCATAGGTGGGGGGCTGCCACTGAAAGAATTCTATAGCTCCGTAAGCTTTCATCCTGGCAGATTGAACAATAAGCAAAACGGCAAAGCACCTGTACAGTGCTAAAACCAAATATTATTCTTTATCCCCGATGCAAACCCCGATGCAAAATTAACACATGCACACTCGACTCAAGCTCTGTGTGGGTTCGAGTTCCGGTCCTGACCCTTGTGTCCTTAAGCAAGACGCTTGACCACTATTGCTTAATCCTTCAGATGGACAGTACAGCAGTAGGTCCTGTCTGTTGCATAATGCACAGAAGAAAGTGCATTAATCGTAAAGAGAAGGAGTTTGGCCTGACTCAAAAAAACCTCAAAACTTGTTTTAAGAAATAATATCAAGCGCTTTGCGAAGCCTGTACAAAAGCACTAAACAAAACAAACTATCATTATCATTATCAAAGATAAGTTACTGTTATTATTCCAAGTTATTACATAACCAAACCTCTCTCCGTAACATTCCATCTGATGGTACCAATGCCAGTTCAGAATAATTTGTCTTCATATCATAGAAACAACAATCCCCCTCAACCCCTCTTAGATATTAAATCCACAACTGATTATCGCATTATTACGTCAGCTTGTAGACTTCGTCAAGCTTCACAGATTTCAGCACTCAACCACACATTCATCGCAATCGCCTTTTACGAGCCTCTGCAATATCAACCCAAGTGAAAGTTGTAAATGCACGTCTCATGAGCGCCGTTCCTCAGTAGGCCCAGATCTGTGAGTGAATCACCGTATTTCATAACAGCAGGCGAGGCACTCAACTCCCGAGCGAAAAAAGGTCTGATGTAAAATTACCAGACACACCATTAGGGCTTCGTATAATATGCTTGATATCAATATAAATGACAGGATTAGCTTCGCACAGGAGAACGGAAACTGTGGGCTGTTGTTGTTTTTTATCTGTTAGACATTTTTTTTTTTCTGGAGCCTGGCCGGGGTTATGAGATATTCTCCTGGATATTGAAATTGAGGTGGGAGATATTGAAGTTGAGGCGGGCGATACTGAAGTGGGAGATTGGACCTGTAGGCTGACGTGAACTCCAGGGGTGTGAATGCAAACCTGCTTCCTACTGGAAAGACATGTTGTTCCGATAATTTTGAAAAGTTTGTTTTGCCAAATTTGATTCTCGTAATGTCCTTGGTAAAGTGATAACACTGACCTAACAGATTGTCCTCGGGCAAAATATCTGTCCAACCGATCAGAAGCTAGGAAAAAAAACCTGAAGCCTGCAGTAGGCACCACTGTCTATAGGAGCTCTAACACCAGTGTTTAGTTAATATTAGAGTAGGGGGTGGGAGATTGTCAACCTAAAGGCCTGTTAAATGTTGGATTCCAGGAGAAGGACATGGTCAGTCTGCTGTTCAAAAAACATTCAAAAGGGGTATTTCATATAACAAAAATTTGGACAGTCTGTTTTTCTACATTTGTTTCCCAGTAACGTTTTCAAAAAAAGTGATAACATAAAACATAATCAGGAATGTCCAAATTAGAGGCAAGAAAAAGCAAGCACAACCTCCAATAGCTTATGCATATGACATCATTTGAGTAGAGCACCCTTGCCTAGAGGTCAAAAGAGGTTGTATGGCAATCATCAGTTTACCTCTAAGATGGTGGCTGGATGACATCAATACACAAAGTCTATATGCACCAAAATTTAAACGACCTCTATCATCAATGTTGAGTGTTTAAATTTATCGCTAAATATTGCACCAATAAAGGCATCCAACTCTTTTTAAAAATCTCACACACACAAAAGAACACATTTCTGAAAATTATTTGATAAACCACGCTATTAAAAAAAAATCCACTCTTACAACAGATTTATACGCCTGACACCCTGACCCCAAAGTTCTGACAAACCAGAACATGGTTAATATCAATTTAATGCTGAATAGGAGAACGTGACTCCACACTGGTTTATCTACAACCAATTTGAAACATCATCCTCTTAAGTTTCCGTTCTTTACGACAACATCAATTTGACCCTCGCCTCACTGCTGTCATATTTACAGAGCCACCCTGACAGGTTTTAGATGAGAGTGTTTGGAGAATAATGACAAGGAAGGGCCTAGGAGAGGAGTTTTCTTCAGACTGGATTCATTTTGTTTTTACCAGGCATGTGAGTAACTATCCATGAAAAAAAAGAGGAAAAGAGAAAACTGGACAAGAAAAAAAGAGGAAAGATACATTTTCTATACTTTTGTACACAGAAAGTTAAGAAAAAAAGAGGAAAGTCAACACCAAGAAAAAAGGAAATCAGCTGAAAAGAGGAAGTCTCAAATGCCTGTTTAACATTTTGTGACTGAAAAGCTAATATACTTATTAGAGGGGCATTTTCATTTGATAACAAACATTGATTTTTATTCTTGTATAAAATTTTTTAAACAATGTAACTAGAGATTTTAAAAGGAATTTTCATTCGCTCCTATATTGAGTTTTACATATGCGAGGTTCAGTTTCTCCAAGGTACAAGTCCCTCTCTAGCAATTTTTTCTTTGTTTAGCCAAAAATCCATACTAACAATTGAAAATCAAGCCAAGAAAATATATGAGAGTAAATAATGCCCCTTTTTCCAAAGATGTTCTAAGTGTAAACTCTCTTTTAAAACGCTGTGTCTGGCTTTCACTTTTCTCATATGTATGTTTTAACGATTTGATGTATCATTTTGTGAAATGTCGTTAATAAACCAATATCCCCTGGGATATATAAAAAAGGTAACAAAAACAATAAATAAATAAAAAGAAAATGCGCTCGATCTTTGACAGGCAAGAAACATTTCTGTGATTGTAGAGAACCAACAGTAACTCTTACAACTTGTTGCGTTACATTCTGGTATTTCCTCTGAGACGTTTCACACAGGAAATTGATTTAGAATTGTTTGTTTTACGGCATTGCATTAATCATGGAGTTAAATGTAGCGTTAAATGTATTATCACTTGACACTAACGATCATGGCCCAATGTCATCATTGCTCTTAAGGCAAAGAATCAGCGCTTACGGAAGCAGGGAATTCCACGCTTAAGACAAGCTTATTTCACAGCTTAGAAGGGAATTTTATACTGTGCATGTGGGTAAATCTTCGCTTACACAGATTCAGAAAATTTTCCCTTTTTCACCCAAAAAATTCTCACAAAATTTACCTTCACATACAAAATTCACAGTTACTTGTGATAAAAAAAATAATAATTAAGAGAAATGTGGAAAGCGCAATCAGTTGCAGAACCTCCGCATCTTTGCGTCCTTGCTTTGAGAGAAAGAAGAAGTGTACAGAGGTTTTTATGTGCTTTTATTTTTATAAATTAACAAGCCATCAGAAATGTCAACAAAGTAATATTAAATCTTGTATGCAGTCAAATTTCAATAGCCTGCTATATTTTAATGATTTCTTTCTCTATCAGTATTCCATTTGATGTCCTACGGCAACAAATAATTATCTGATGACAAGAAACAATTCAACTTGCACTTACCTCTTGGCAAAAGACGTTTTGCGTAAGATTGCCCAAAGTTTCCTCATTTTCGGCATAATGACGTTAGTGATGGTGCTTGGTTCAGATGTTGACCAAACCCCCCTACCCTCCGTCGTCCCCCCTACAGGGGAAGCTGCCAAGTTGTAAAGGAATTGCCGCTAAACACAAAAACACCTCCGCTGCTTATTTTTTCAAAGAGCCCACCAGACATGTTCAGCCATTCATTTATATGCATAAGGTGAAGCTGAAAATGACAAGTGGTTTTTACTGTACGGCTGCCTGCACATGCATGTTTGCTTTCCCCAATAATGAAGGCTCATCATCAAAAAGATCCCCTCCCCTGACATCATGCACAAGCAATTACAAGTCCACCCCTACACACAGACCGTTCCATTGGATACCTCCACTGGTTAACAAGTTACTCCGGGCTGTACCATTCAGTATTAGGGGGTGATATTGGATATACAGCGATACAGGCTGGGTTCGTTTCCAATCAAGCTACGGTGACGATAATGCCAGTTTTATCCCAGTATGAGGCGGACTACGTTCAGCCTAAAACAGTGAAACCTTATTCCTAAAGTAATTTGTCCTATCATCCAAGCAATCTTGAGGGAGGCCTAGTCAAAGGGATCTCTCCAACAGACGAATAATACTAGGACACCTAAACATAAACCAAGCATCTTCCTACTTTAGGATATGAATTTTACATGAAGAATTGTGTCATTACACGCAATCTGTGGGGCAAACCTAAGGGTATTAACAATAAATGAAGGTACTTATTGCATTGAGGAAAGCATTCATTGAATACGCACTGAGAATTCACGACTTGAATTTTATGAAGGGTCATAAATTTTAACTCTAATTCGCTGGTAGAGACATTGTTATTGTATGCCAGAGCATCTACCACCACAAAGATCACAGGTTGTAATAGATGAACTTAATAAATGACAAGCTGCTGGTTTTTTTTCTGATTTTTGTTGTTGTGACAAAATGTAACATTTTGATTCATGTTGTAATCCTATGAAAAGTGTCTCATATTTTATAATTACCACATTGTCACTTTCTATTCCCACAAAAGATTGTGTTTCTAAAAATTAAAAAGTCTTCTAAATCCCAAATTATGATTTGCTTTATTCTAGCACACTACATGCTGGAACTTTATACAAAAACAAAAAAATTCTCAAGAAAAAAACCCATGTGAGTTCAATCGTTTATGATGAAGGATTCTGCTGGATACGAGGTGGTTCCAGCGTGTAGCAAAGGCATCTGAGAATTAGATGGAAAGGGTTGCCTATCTGACCTACCTTATCACATGGAAAAAATACTTTAAGATCCCTTGGTAGGCCCCAATGTGTGAAATCAGCTGCAAGCCTCATCTGCTGACCATTTTCTTGCCTCTCAAGAATTGTGTGTGGTCATTTTTCTAATATGTATGCAGAGCTGCCAAAATTGGCATCTTGCGATCAGGGAGATTTTGTACAACAATCAGGGAGATGTTTAGAAATATATTCAAACCTAATAGGGACAGAGTTTCCATAAGGCCGTGTAAAAAAAGAAACATGTTTAGCGTCCGGGTTTCTCAAAAAAAGGAAGGAGGAGGGGCTTTTTATTTTTATTTCAAGATGGCCGCCATTCTTTTTAAAATGTCAAATATCCATCGTTTTTTTTCTACTGCTCAAACACACAATACATAAAAATGAAACATTTTGGTCAAGACACTCAGACAAGACATTCAGATTGTTTTAGCTGAGCCCGTTTAAAATAACCCTTTTTTCATAAATAAAAGAAAAAAGAAAAAAAAGGGGGGCCTCTCAAAAGGATGCGGGCGCGGACGCTAAACAGGTTTCTTTTTTTATTCGGCCTAATCAGGGAGGTTTTGTAGAACCACCAAGGAAATATCTATAACTAGAGACTCAACGTAATAGCAAAAAAGTTTCCACAATCAGGGAGATTTCCAAACAAGAACAAGAAAATATTGACTATTTTCAGGGATCATTCTGTAGAATCAGGGAGAGCTGTATTATGACAAGAGTCAGTTTGCAGACGAATAAGACTGTTTTTTTTTTAAATATCAGCTTTGGAAATTGCTAACGTGGTAGCCCCGAATGTAGTTATAGAACTCAATTCAATCATGGACCAAGATTTTATAAAATAAAATAAAATCAAAAAAATCACAACTTTAAACAAGAATCTACGAGCCAGCACGACCTTCTAAGTTCTTCCGATTGTCAAATTTGATGTTAATTGCTCATCTATCTTCTTGTTTTGCATTCATTTAGCGGATGGCTCTCTTCTAATTATACACGGTGCCCACCAGACTGCAAGCTCAAGGCAATCAAACGGAGCCAGTCGGAAGCATGTAGTTGATGTTAATGGTCAAATAACATGAAGATGAATTTGTAAGAGACTGTCCGTATCCAAGAGCAACAAGAAGGTAAATTCAATTTTCTTGAGGTTACAGCCGGAAGTATACCGCGATCATCAACAGAGTCTTTTGGTGAATGATTTGTTTCTTGATGACAAGTGGGAATTCACCGGAAATTAAGAAGAATAATAAAAGAGGAAATGGGAATTTAGAGAATTAATATTTATTGTAATATTTGCATCAAATAACAGCATCAATTCCAACTTAAAGCAGTAACCACAAAATCCAGATTTCCACAGACATTTACAAAGGTCAACCCTCTTTAAGATGTTCTCAGAGAACTTTACTTCAATAAAGCCTGTCAGCACAAAAACCTGCTAAGCACAGACAAATTTTGTTTAACTAGAAAAAGGTAACCAGTCAAAATTACATGCAGTTTAAGACCACTCATTTTATGCTCATCAAAACAATTTGCTAAGCAGTATTTTCTGCTTAACAATTTTTATAAAATTGGGCTTAAACGTCTCTACTTTGTGTTTGGTAACAATGATCATATTCATTTGATGCCAGTTTGAACACAAGTCTGAAGGAATACTTCCTCAAAAAAATCTAAAGCAAACATTCACAACAAATGACGCAGTAAACCTGCCAAGTTTCTTTCAAGGAAAAAGCGTAAGCACTCTTGTATCAAAAAAACTTATTTGTACACAAATTTTGACACAAAAAGTGCACATTAAGTGTATTGCTATTCACAATGAATGACGTCGTCAGCGAAGTAAAAATAGAAATCTGGACGGTCCTTGTTCCCCTGGCTGCCACCTGTGAGGTAATTCTAAGCCACTCGCTCCCAAAGTATCGATTCTATGCATAGGTAAACACACCCGACATGCTGCATAGTGGAGACGTTGGTTAACTTGACAATGTGACAAAATGGGGTCAGGGTATAAACAACTCCGTTGAGAGCTGGAGAGAGGAGACTTGTGCCATGGAGCTTGTACAAGCCAGGGAGGAGGGATTTTGCTAAACATCTTGGGAGGATAAACAGCTATTACATTGTGTGAAAACAAAACCTGTTTTCACTTGGAAATCTCTAATAAATTTGCGCCATCATTTCCTAGTCTTTTATACTCCGTCCTATGGTCGCTTAATTTTTTTGACAAAATTTGGATTTTTTGTGTGTCAACACCAAAGGCAAGTTCTTCTTCTTACGACGACAGTGCATTTGTTTATATGCTGCACCCTTGCCATGGGCCTTGCTGGGCTTTTATTAAGAAGATTATATAGTTGTGCAATGAATAGGAATATATAAACTTCTCTGCAACAAACATTAAAATAAACTAAAATAAACACACTTATAACAATTTGTTTCCCCCATCAAATCGCTTGAAGTATCAAGGGTGATTTCCAGACAAAATTTTACTTTAAAAAAAAGAAACAAAAACTGTACTCACTTGAAGCTGGAAAGTCCAGAGCTTTGCCTGCACAGAACAAAGAGGAAGAAGAAAAAAGAAATATGTATTCAAATTTTTGGCTGTAAATGTGTCGTCCCTGGTTTCACTTTTCAGTATCTTTTTATTTTGCAACATCCTGAAAGCGTGACCTTTTTCCATGAAGATCTTATTTCGTGTCAACGATTTCCACGAAAGATTGTCATAAATATTCATGAGAGGAAGGTCATAAATATTCATAAGGGTATGTTAGGTTGATCAGGTTCCCTGCATTTCATCATAATAGCACTGACACCATGCAAGGCACCGGGCCATTTCTCCCTACAGCCCTAAGCTTTAGCATCACTTTTTACACAAAATAAAATCGAACAATAATACAAAAAAAATTCATTCACCAATCAAACTTTTGCAACTAACACTAACACAACTACAAAGGGACAAGCTTACTGTTCATATTTACCTAGTAAGAAGAACATTTCATCTGTTTTGCAAAAAAATATATAGGAGGGCTTATTATTGTTTACATTTCGGTTACCAATGTATCAACCTATTGTTCAAACAAAACTGTTTTCTATAAAATAGTTCCCATTGTTGTAGTTTTATTTTACATTTCATGGAAATCAATTAAAACGAAAATGAAAATAAAAATCACACCTTTTCCTATTATTGATACAGCAGTGTCAGTAGTTAAGTTTTGTTTAGTTTAACTTCAAAAAACTCTACATTTATCTGATGATAACACTTTCAAGTTCAATGACTGTTAAATCGGCCAAAACAGGAAAAGGTTTTGGTAGCCACAAAGGAAGTCAAAACCAGAGAAACAGATTTGATTTCAACAATTCAATTTAACTACGTAATAATATTTCACCTTTTTCCTTTCATCACCCCTGATAACTTCCTTAGGGAAAATTCTATGACCATATTAGTAAAAGGTCAGAATTGGGGCAAAGAACTGACTAGAAGCAAGTTCACTCGAGTTTGGTATTTACAATTCACTCCATGGTCTGATGGTTGAGTGCACTGGATTAAAGCTCTGGTTTTGGGTATGGGTTCGAGTCCTGGTCGTGACACTTGTGTGTCATTAACCAAGATACTGAACAATTATTGCTTTGTCCTTTAGATGGGTTGTGCTGCGTATTACAAATCGCAATAGTTTCTGTTTAAGAAGCTCTGTTCAGTCAAATCAACACTTGCTAAGCTGCCCTCAACAAGAAAAACAGTGTACAGACCTCACATTTTTTATTGATAATTAGTAAGGTTTCGGCTGAAGCTGTGTGTGGATACAATATGAAAAAGAATGCATTTTGGACCGAATCGCTGTTCTTCATTAAATACAAATGGTCATACCACAATTTTGTTTCTTTTCTTAATCTTGTGTCAATACATTCTCATTGTTTGCTTGAAGTGCAGAGATGTTTTCCTCGGTACAGGTAGAGTAAACAATCGGTCATGAGTATTGTTATGAGTCATAGTTACTTGATATGGGCATGACCAAAGAGACACTCAACTGCGATTAATCATGACGAGAAGATCGGCCTAACAGTAGATACAGCATAGCGCCCTCTGTTGGTCAAACAGAGTCAATGGAACTTGACTCCAGAAATTACCATAAAAATAAATCAAAGTACCTCAGAGAGTATTAACCCCAGTGACTCAATTGTAAGAATGTGCACGACTTTTTAATTGTATTAATTTCGGTTTTACCCAGATGCACCAATGTTTTATATTAAAATCTTTAAACTACCCGCCTAGTGTGGAATTCACACTTTAAGAGTGGGGTTCAGTGACCACTCTAAAATTAGATTTTATGAACAAGTTGAGTTAACATTATCAAAGCCACATCTAACATAATTAGTTTTAACTTTATAAATTGTCACTCCTAAGAACAAACTCGGTCCAGTAATCCATTTCATCTACGAGCCCTGCCTTCTTGTTGTTTTCCCCAAGGTACTCTATAAACTGAATGGAGTATTCACAGTCCAGATCAATACTGCCCTCTTGTGACAAAGTTGGACACCAACATGTCAAGCGGTTGGATACAGCTGTAAAACTCCGGGAACACAAAACATTATGTGACACATCTTGGAATGTTGGGGGGGGGGGGGACAGGCAAAGTTATGGAGCTAAGGGCAATTTACCCCTCCCCTCCCCCACCCCTATGACATTGAAGTAATGCGGAAATGAATGGTTCGATAACCCTCTCCAATATGCTTGTGCAGAAATGTGTGTTATAACAACAATAACTCCCCTAATTCTATTATGTAACTCTACACTGAAACCCTTTAAATTAACCTAAATTGGTGGACAGTTCCGATTACCAAACAACACTCACTACCTTAACCTACAAATGAATTTTCTGTCATAGAATTCCATTATGCAAGCCACTTTTAAGGAAAATTGTCTTTAACTATAAGTGTGTGTTATTCAAGGTGGACAAAAACTAATGGATTAAAAAAATATGGAAAAAAGTTCTTTCACGCCCTCTCGACCGACCTACATTCTTAACAAGGCAGAGCAAGTGAGTTGTCACTTCTCGCTGGCAGTTGAAAGCAGTCCATGGGGACACTTCTTTTCTTTCCTCAACCACTAACTTCTCAAGGGAGGAGGGGGGGACCCAACCCAACCACTGTTATTTAAAGGGGAGAGAACCATCTCCGCAAAGTGGCGTTGGCATCCGCTATGTTCTTCACTTGTGGCAGGAGGAAAACATTGGAATGGAGAAAGAGAACAAATACAGGTCCAAGACCCAGAGGAAATCCCGCGATGCAGCAACTATGATTAGTTTATCTTTTGACACAATAGTAATATTGATACACCATCCCTGGGGACAGACTGGAAATGTTTTTCAACACTTCAGTGACAGTGGGAGTGGGAATGTCTCGAAAAGACTTAAGGGTTGCTGTGACAGTGGGAGGGGGAATGTCTCTAAAAGACTTAAGGGTTGCTGTGACAGTGGGAGGGGGAATGTCTCTAAAAGACTTAAGGGTTGCTGTGACAGTGGGAGGGGGAATGTCTCTAAAAGACTTAAGGGTTGCTGTGACAGTGGGAGGGGGAATGTCTCTAAAAGACTTAAGGGTTGCTGTGACAGTGGGAGGGGGAATGTCTCTAAAAGGTACTTAAGGGTTGCTGTGACAGTGGGAGGGGGAATGTCTCTAAAAGGTACTTAAGGGTTGCTGTGACAGTGGGAGGGGGAATGTCTCTAAAAGGTACTTAAGGGTTGATGTGACAGTGGGAGGGGGAATGTCTCTAAAAGACTTAGTGTAAAGGGTTGCTGTGTCTTACCATGCCTGATAATTTGCAGTTGGTATTAAACACCCACTGAACGTTACATCAACACCGCGTTTTATCCACGCAATCCAGAAAGGTGGATTGAGATACAGCATTTTTTGTCATGACCACAGATCAAGATCTTGTGTTATGTTTACACCAGTGGTTGTTGATCCAGCTCTGATCCCACTTTTGATCACAGCAGTCTCACAAAAACACAAGTAAAACTCTGCCAATCCTAGCTCAACCGGAAGTAGAAAGGCTAGCGCAGAAATTCGGCACTTGCACGTAAGCAGGGAATCGTGATCGTAAGCGCAGAGTTCGGCTGTATAAGCAGAGCCATGAAATTGGGCACAGATCTGGATGGTCTGATCAACCTTTCTGGAGCTAGTATAACCGGGGTCCAAAGGATCGGGGGTATCAAACACACATTTTTGGGATCCAGAGGGTTGAATTTACGCCCATTGTTGAATCTTTACAGGGAAGTATCAATCACCATTTGTTGAACACTATGAAACGTGGTTTTAAACTATTGAGTACCTAAACCATTACTAATAAACCATGCCTTCTGGGTGGTGTTATTCTTCCATTCTTGAAGTCCTTATAACTGTTTATAGACCAGAAGGCTTTCTATTGTTGACTGAACAGGCTTTAGTCAAGGCAGGGCTTTAACAGGATTACATGGTCCATTAGGTCATTATCACCTATGAAAGGCAACCACTTGAAGGGCACTTGACAGTTATTAGGGACCACTCAGTCACAAGTCAACAAGTCAACAAGAGATTTTCTGGACTGTGTGGTTACTGCTTTTCTATACAGCACTTCACACTAACATTAAAAACAGAAGCTCCGAGCACCCGGAACTCAGACAACAAGTAACCAATTTACTTCTGTACAAGTCTAAGGGAGGAGGGGAGGGGGTGGCAGGGAGGGGCACAAATTGACCGAGTCTAACCTCAGAGCCTGAGGTTGTGTAAGTACCTGTTCTATGCTGTATAAAAGTCAAAGCTTGATTTTTTTTTGGCCCAAACTGACTGTACTACTAGTAGTACTACAGAGAAAACAGCAAACAAAATTCACAAATTTTCACCAAGAACATGAAATCCATCCATAGCAGTGAGGTAACACAGGGTACCAGCCACATCTCTGGCTGCAGCGTTCACAAACGGATACCACTTAAGCTCAAACAGTTTTGTCTTCAGGCGATCTTTGGAAATTGAAACTTTGTTTCCATACTTGCTATTGTAACAAGTATAAAAATTACACTTTTTTTTTTTTTTTTTTTTGGGGGGGGGGGGGGGGGGGGGTTTTAATGAAAGTATGACACTACCTTTAAGCTCAAGTCCACAACTACATAGTGGAAGTTATCCATAAACCCTGCATCGTTTATCTCCAATCCCACACCATCACTCTAGATATCACCATAGACCAAGTACGCCACGCTAGTAATAAACTTCCAAACTGGGAGTGCAGTGTGTGTGGGTGACGTCATAGCCTTTGTCTTGTGTCAGCGAATTGCTTGCGCACGCGCATTAGAAATGCATATGTAGGTATCGGTGGTGAGATACTTTCTGTAATGGAACCCACAACTCCTTTCATGCCCTCAAGATTTCATCTCTAACCTCTTTGCAGTGGTGACAGAGAAAAAAAACTAAAAACTAAAAAAGAAGGGAAAAAACTAAAACTCCAGCTTCTCAATCTTGCACCGGTCTCATCAGCATTCATCGCCACCTTTACCACATTACGGTTAAATCCCACCATTTTATCTTGTCATATCCAGGAGCGCCGCCTCCAGGGACGCATCGTATACCTGACAACAAGCCGAGAGAAAGAAAAAAAACACCAAGACGAGGAAAATCTGTTCACGTACCAATTTTACTCATTTCCTGTTCATGACACTCAGATATGGTCCTCCGAAGCTCCGAAGCAACTTCAAGAGACCCCAAGATGCAGGTAGTCAAACCCCCCCCCCCCCTCACTCTTTACACCGCTAGCGATGTGGGAATCATATTTGATACAAACAAAGTACTCAAGGCTACACCCTGTAAAGCCACGTAGAGCCACGTAGATGCAAATTTCGTAGCCTGAATCTCCCCGCAGCAGTGACATTTTAGCTCTGGACTCTTGTGATATTTATTTGAAGTGATATTTATTTTGTTCCATGAACTCAGAGATGGCCCTCAATAAGTTATCTGGATTGGGACCATGGAAATGAAAAACACCTTTCATGGTTTGTACTGAAAGGATGACACAGTTCAACTCTTTGTATAGTGATTTTCAAGATGCGTATTGACCGTCCGAATCTAAATCGTGGCTTAATTCATTCATTCTACTGTGGTTTTGAAAAGCATTGGATGGACTGTCTGCATACAAGAGAAACAGTGTAGGTTATGACAACTAAAACCAAAGACACCTTTATTGATTGATTACACTGAAAACATCTGACTTAACTTGTATCTTCCTTAATAACTTTGCCTATAAATCAGAATTTCGCTGACAAAACCAATAGAGTCAGGGGGACACTTCCCAAAGTGAAGACATCATTTCAATGAGTACCAGTTCTTCAATCAAAACAATTGGCGCTAGCTTCAATTTCACAAAATCCAAATCAGATACCCTTGTTCTCCACATTCATACAAAGTTTAGCACATCTTTAAGTAACAGTCTTAAACTTCCTCCCAATTTAATGTCTTACGTGACATCCACTCACCCAGGTGAAAGAGTAAACCCTGTTGGTGTCAAGTCTAAAACATGCCAAGCCCCCAAAACACTGTAGCAAATTGGAAACTCTACCTTGTGCACACAACCTACTATCACAGGCAATAAGACTAAAGGCGTTACTGAAGTAAGAGCTCAACTAAAACCTTAATTACAATCTAAATTTCTACCCAGACAGTAAGCTGAGCTCCCCCAATCACTTTTTGAGGTTCTTAAGAAACGCACAGAAGAAATTTGTAAGAGAATGTCGCGCTCAGGAAGGTATAGAGAAGCAAAGGCGAGACTTCTGCCGTCCCAAAGGGATGTCATACCATCACTTGATTTCCAGCAGGTGTAATTATGTTTGTCATGAGTTACTTTTTTTCCTTTTTCGTCTCCGTCTCTGTGTGTTCGGAGTCTCAACACCCGAATTTCGAAATCCAAAGCGAGAATTTCTGCGATGACAAAGCTTGGGTTTGTGAAATCCCTGTCCCCCATCGGTGCGCGTATCATAGCCAACAGGGCCCCTCGGCGATGAAAATGTGATTATAGCAACATTGGATCTAGTCATCTATCTAAACACGCAAATGTTTTTTTTTAGGAGCATTGCTCCCTACGGGTGCTTGAACATGCAGGTGGTGAGTACACGAACTGTTCCAATCGGATGAGAGTCTGATTTATAATTTCATCATCGAGGAATGAGAAACTTTATCCTTAGCAAACGAAAATTATTTCTCCATCGAGAAAGACTCTGCGAAGGTTGAAACATCAGGCCATTAACTATTTTTTACATGCAATAAAAAACAGGATATAAGAATGTTGTTTGCAGTACCCGTTGCTAATTACAGAATTTTTACTGGCCTCTCATTGCGAGGCATGATCGGAAGTCTAGAAGCTACGATGGTGATTGCTCAGGGTTGTATGTTCAGACGACCCTGTTCCAATAACCCTTGAGATCTAAACGCAAGGGTTAGGGAAAGGAACCTTTAATTGCAAGGGTGTCAGAATCCCACCCGAGTGCAACCAAACTAGTAATATATTCAAATGAGATACTGTGAAATTGTGACAATGCAGAGAATATTAATGAAATTGCACCTTTTTTCAGGCCCAACACAATTTAGCATATTATGCGAACTCCCCCAACACTCATTAGCCTACTTGTAGATTTCCTTATATTCATTTTATCTGTTTGTTTGTTCAACAAAACATTCAAGACAGGGGAAAGTCAAACCGTAAGATAAGTAAATGCATCTCAAAAAGAAAAATTTAGTGATCTTAACTCTCCATGGGATTGTATGGTCTTCCCAAAGTGGCGAGCAACAAAACCTCTTGCGAGTTTCTCTCGCTGCCCCAAAGTCATTTTCCTAAGTGTTGGTTTCTGTTTCAACTTAAAAAGCCATTAGAGCACATGCATCATGGCACATGAATATATGCAGCCACAACGGTCAGCGACATGTCTAGCGGAGACCTTTGAAACTTCTGTCATGGCCTCTGCATAGGGTACAACATCAAAGCATTTCCCACAAAAAAAAAATTATTGATTGTGAGATAGTGTAGTTAGCTTTATTAAAAAAAAATTGTATGCAGGTTCGCCACAAACGAGGCTAAAAAGCCACTCTTGATAAAGGGCTACAAAAAGAACACACCAAGAAGATGAAAATAACTAGAGAGCTGAAGGCAGGAATAGATATTCCTCTTAAAACAGTCTAGATGGTAAGATGGAGGAAAACATGCATCAGACAAGGAGTTCCAAAGAGAGAAACTCAGGAGAGCTGAAGGCAGGAATTGATATTCCTCTTAAAACAGTCTAGATTGTAAGATGGAGGAAAACATGCATCAGACAAGGAGTTCCTCTTTAAAAAGTCCAGATTGTAAGATGGAGGGAAACATGCATCAGACAAGGAGTTCCAAAGAGAGAAACTCAGGAGAGCTGAAGGCAGGAATTGATATTCCTCTTAAAACATGCATCAGACAAGGAGTTCCTCTTTAAAAAGTCCAGATTGTAAGATGGAGGGAAACATGCATCAGACAAGGAGTTCTAAATAAATGCAGTACGTGAGATAAAGCTGCAGACACGTTTTTTTGTTCTGCATCTCAGGTCATCACATTGGCAAAACTGGGCCCAGTTTCATGGCTCTGCTTATTACTGCTTAAATCTGCGCTTACTATCACCATTCTCTGCTTACTGTGCTAGCGCAGAATTTCAACTCACAGAGAAGATGCCTGACAATTTTCATTTATCAGGATGGGAAGCACAAAGTATTATGAAATGCATAATAACACAAAAGGACAAAACTGATTTGTTCATTATCTCAAATCTAAGAAGGCCCTTACTGAAAGAAAAATGAACCGTAAACAAACCTCAAAGTTGAAAATGAAATTTGGCCCTGATGCAAATCAAGATGGACAATAATCTTTTTTTTTTGTCTAGCAGGATGAGGAATGTATGCAGCAAATCTAGGGTAATAGTGATTGATGACAGACGAAACACTCACATACATTTAGACTGATGTTACAGTTATGGGACTTGACTTGGGGGGGGGGGGTAGGAAGAAGATCTGCTCAGTTGAGCGGATTTCAATAAATAAATAAAAATCACAGGAAGGGAGGGGGGCTTGTCCATTAGTCTCAGCACATAGACAAATACATCTGACTATAAACAAAAAAATGATATATTTAATATTCCTAAATAATGCTTGCTGTCTAGCATGTGGATGGTAGATTCATCAACTAGGAATGGTATTTGTTTCTTTTGTTGCAGTCCCCCCAAAAAAGGTTTGCAAACTGATCTTTCCTTGACAGGATGATTTTGTCTGATGTGAAAGCTTTTGTTTCCATCTGCACTAAGCTCACATGATAGTAATTTTCTAGTAGCTCAAATGACACCGGGATTCTGCGGCCACTGACTCCTCTATAGTCTCACTTTGTTCCTTGGTGCCTTTTCTAAAAAAAATTCAGGTTTCTGGTTATTTTTAAGTTTTTCAACAGGCAAAAGAGGTCTTGAGACTTGCCCTCAGCGACTGTTCCCTTGGCCCTCTGGGCACCTTAGCCCTAGGCTCCAGTCTTGTAGGCCTAGGCATCATTGCTCCATAGGGTAAGGTACCAGTGCTCCATAGGCTTAGGTACCAGTGCTCCATAGGCTTAGGTACCAGTGCTCCATAGGCTTAGGTACCAGTGCTCCATAGGCTTAGGTACCAGTGCTCCATAGGGTTAGGTACCAGTGCTCCATAGGGTTAGGTACCAGTGCTCCATAGGCTTAGGTACCAGTGCTCCATAGGCTTAGGTACCAGTGCTCCATAGGTTTAGGTACCAGTGCTCCATAGGCTTAGGTACCAGTGCTCCATAGGCTTAGGTACCAGTGCTCCATAGGCCTAAGGAAGGTTTGTGTCTGCAGAATAATTAGTACTTTCTTGAGAAATCATGTTTTCATATTTTGTAGACCCTTGACACAGTGCCCACTGTCTCTATAGGATAATCCAGCCCTACCTGAGCCTTTACATGAAAGACGGCCTCTCATTGGACTTGCGTTTGTAATCAACCATGGCCAAAAACTTCTGTCCTCGTTTCCCTGTTGATATTTCATTTCCTCATTAAAGGAATGGCTTTTCTTATGTACACAACCTTGATTTTGCCCTCCACTGAGAGAGTCAAAACCTGATCTTGTTAATACAGACCGTCTACAGATTTCACACCATTAAAGCAATTGTTAGTGTCGGAATTCAAAGCAACCAGTATCGGACTTCAGAGCAAAAACAATGTTGATACAGAGACCTCCAGCTGGAGTTAAGTTATTAAGGGTTTTCTTGAGATGAACATAAAGTTATCGTAATTAACAAAATAAACCTCTGGAAGCTTTGAAACTTAACAAAACTACAGGCCTTGACGAACACTAATTAAAAATATAAAAACTGTTCAAGAAGAAAACAAGTTTGTACACTTGATGTGACTGTTCATGTGACGATTTTTTTTTAGGAGTTGACAAAACCGCAACATTACAATTACACAAAGTAACAAACTTCAGACTACAAGCTATTGATGTACCTTAAAAATTGAGTATTTTCAAAGGCATAGCATCTTCAAGCCGAGATGCAGAAGTTTGAGTAGAATCCTACCCACCTACACATAATCATGTTGATAATCTACCAATTTATCACTGGATCGATGCCAGTAGCATTTAAATCTAAGGGACTAGAGCTCTGGCCACGTTTCACTATTTTGTGTCAATGATTTGCGGTTTAGAAATATTAAAGGTGATATAAGTTCTTTTATTTACAAAACTTGGGAAAGTACTGAGTATTATACAGCACCTAGTATGCACCGATAAAGGGTAAAAACAAATCATATTATTCATCCCTGATGCAAAAAACATCAATAAAATTGTTGCGGTACTGGCTGCTTACAAATAGGATTCAAACTGTCTCTAACCACTAGGCTAGCTCGGTAGTCAAGTGGTAAGACATCTGCTCTACAAGTGCAAAGGTCGAGGGTTCGAATCCCAACAGAGTGATTTACCTGTTTCACAAAACTTGGGAAAGAACTGAGTGTACAGAATATTATTTGTGTTTTACTCATATACACTGAAGTGTGTTAAGCACAATGTACTTCCACTCAGTGCTGTAGAAACATTGTATTATTCACGAAACACAGCATCGTAACTTTAAGAAATAATGCGGAGGTGCAGATGAATCTAGTCGACCAGACTTTGACAATCTCTATAATCTTTACTTTCTTTCCCTGAAAAATCCACAGCACAGGATCCAGACCATTAAAGGGGGCCTGAGAATCTCAGATATACTGGTTTCCCCTTACTCAGCAGCGGTAGCTTGAATGTTTTTAAACATTGTCTCTGATTTTAAGACGAGGAAGGCGGATGTTAAGTTTGCCTTTTGGTTGAGACATTTCGTCTTGAGGAACTTATCAGCATCTTGAAAAACTGACACACCTATTTCAAGACATTTTATTGATAGCCGAAGCGGTGAGAGTTACGCGGTAATTCAAGCTCAAAAGAATCACAGGAAAAAATGCACTACAAAAAAAAAAAAAAAAAATTGTAAGAATGCATCCAATTTGGGCTACTGGCTATGATTTGTGTTTATCAAATTTCAAATATCAAAATAAAAAAATGGACAATCTGTTCAAATATTTGAATTTATTATATACTTTTTTTTAAATGTTAAGACATTTTCTTCAGAAGAACCCCTCTTAAAAGAACACAAAATACTCTTCTTCTATTTTTCACTAGAGGGCATTCAGTTACTCATTCATTTGTATAATGCATCACCCCTCATGCTCTTCCCTAAAATTGTACAAACATGAGCCCAGTTTACAAATCCATTCCTTGCCCCTATTTCTTCATCATCCTAACAAAAAAATGCTGTCATTCTCGAAGTCCATGATCTTTTACCGGTTGACATTTCAGTCAAGTATTAATTATTTAAACTGCATACACAAACCAGAAAGTCTCCGTCACCCCTTAAAAGGTTTGACATCTGACGGATAGGCACAGGGCAAATGAAGTAGAAGAAAATCAAGCGATGGTTAGACGATGAGTTTCACTTTTTTTTTTTCCTTCTTCTTTTCTTTCTTTACAGCTGGCTGGATGTGTGTTGAGGCTAAACGAGCAAATCCTCCGTAGTGTGTGGAGAGAGGTAACACTGCAAGACGCCATGGTCAAAAATCTTGTTTGAATGGTCAATATTTCATTTCATTCCTCACAATACGATCATCTCTGCTTTTTTGTTTGGTCACATGGCGAAAACAGGATTTTAATTTTAAGAGAGCCATCGAGAGATGTGGGGAGAGGGGCGGGGGGTGGGTTAACTAAAACAATCTCTGCAAAAATTGAAGTTGCCACTGTGGGCAGGGATGAGAATTGACAAATCTGGAAATTCCTGAAAAATTGCTTGCATTTCAGCCTTGCAAACTACACCATCGTCGGCAGTACGAAAACAAAAAATTCTTAGAGGCTTTTGGGGATGTCAGCAACAAGAACAGACAATCTTTCGCAGGCCTTTGTACTCAAGGCTGCAACGACATGCGATAAACCCAACAGAATTTATATAAACAAATTTATAATGGAGCCAACGAGCTTAAACTAATCTCAGCCTTGGGGCATTTGCTTGTGATCGGCTGATAATATCACAAATGCATTTTCCAATTTTAGCCAAGGCTAAAGAGATGTGGAGTTGTCTTTAACATCAACAATGCCTTAGATTCTGACTCCAGTCAATTCCATCCACAATTAACTTTTGTGCACCACTTTCCTATTTTTTCTTAATATGGAAATTTGCATTGAGAATAAATAGCCTAATTTTTGTTTTACCCATATTCACCGATGTGTGTACGGAAAAGGAAAATAGTCTGATCCCCATTTTCACACACTGAGATGTAGTATCCATTAGTGTTTACTGAACACAGGGCACATTACTACGATGTTCACATTAGTCGATCGTCATTATTCTGAACACTTTGTCCTGCAATTTAACTACTATTGCAAAAATTAAGTTCTGTTAGGAACTTGTCCTGCTTATGAAAGAACTTGCCCTATTATTATCAACTGCGTTGGAGTAGATTGGGTAACAGAGGTAATTCCAATTCAATATTTACGCCATAACGAATGTGCATAAAAGATTCAAATAGTGAACTCACAACACTGTTTTATGAGCACACTCTGTATGTCACAATATAATCTCCTATTGGATTATACAATCAGATAATTTATAATTATCCCAGGCCGTTCTTTTTTCCCCAAATCCAAAAATACCTCAGTACTTTTTTATATCACCAATCCATAATTCCTGTTGCTTTTTAATATATACAAGTACAGATTATTTTACGAGACCTAACTTAATACAACGTCTCTGTAATCCGCTATGAATATTGAAATCTCGTCTTGTTTTGATCATATGCACGGAAAAATTATGGAGGATATTCTTTTGAACGAGCTGGGACCATCGTGTCTCTGAGCCGCTGGTAAAACACAGCTGGGTTTTAACTCCACTTTACAAAGAGGGAGAATCTCTCTTCAAAAAGGACAAGTCCGTCTGCTCAATAAATCCTCGATGGTACATGAAGATAACAAGAATGCAAATACTCCCCTCTGTTTCTCTCTCTTTCCTTGCCTGACCTACTTCTGTAAGAATGTTATCAAAGAGGAAATCTAATAAAACCAAAGAAATGGAGTAATGGGGAAGAAAGACGAGAAGCAGGATTTCTTGGTAGGTTTTCCATCTTAGAGAAGATAATAATTCTTAAGAAACTTGTATGAGTAGATTCATGCAGACGAGATAGACTCATTTGGTTTCTTTCAAAAACCTCAAATAATTAGTCCGAAATCTTGATCTGAAATAACAGATTCTTTTAATAATCTTTCAAATAATCATTCCAAAATCTTGTTCATAAAAAATGGATTATGCTATCATAAGTGGGTGAAAGTTCACCAGCTGGTTGGCCTTCATTTTGAGTGTTTGTGCAATAATTTGTCTTGTTTGTCCACACATCTGCTAGTCATGGGAGAGTAAAACATCTGCCCTCTATAGCTCAAGAATAGTTTAAAGACTTTCTTGAAACCACTAAATAGATTTCCCAGATAGTTCTATGGCTTGCCATAACATTATAAAAGCATCATCGTCCATAAAACCTCACATCACCTCCCTAGCACCTTGGATTTATATCCCACCACAATTCCACACCCATCAGGTACTATTTTAGAATTTCAGATGTTACACACACATAAAAAGGGCCCTGCCGCAAAAAAAAAAACCTGAAGCACTATGGAGATACCACATGACACAGAACAGCTAAATAGAGAAGAGAGAAATAGTTGGGCGGAAGGTGAGAACGCTCACAATAAAATCTAATTAGTAGTCAAACAACTTGGAGGAATTGAATTATCCGGCGGGAAATTGCATGAATCGTTTGAGAAGCACATTCGGGGGCGGTTGGATCCCCTCAACACAAGAGGACACAGTGGGTGGGTGAGAAGCGTGAGACACACGTCCGTTTGCGATCGAGGGAGGCAAACAGAGAGGGGGGCTGTCACAAATGCACATTTTAAGTATAGTGCACAGGAGTAAAAGAACAGAGATGTCAAGAGCTCTTCGCGGGTTCACTGTCGATGAAAGTGCAGTCCGCATGTGCTTCTTCCAGCGTGTAAGTCATGTTCCATTCCCCCATTCCCAATTTGAGAGGCATTTTCTCGCCTCAAGATGGGAAGCTAAGAGGTCTGCTTATCACCTGAAGTGATGGAGAAGCAATTACAATTTTCTTGTGTGCACAATCGGATTAAGATAAAAAGGAAAAACAATTCAAGATAAAAATTTACGAGGCTTGTATCGTATTTTTTCATAGTTCCAAGCAAAG
This sequence comes from Asterias rubens, assembly GCF_902459465.1. Lineage (NCBI taxonomy): Eukaryota > Metazoa > Echinodermata > Asteroidea > Forcipulatida > Asteriidae > Asterias > Asterias rubens. Next base: position 6,852,918 of record NC_047079.1, on the reverse strand, counting down.
CTGTACTGAGACTTCTTCCTGATGCAATACCATTGCATAAACTACATAATGTACACATGCAGACCCCAATATGCATAGGCATCTATCGCTGATGTCAACCAATGAAAAGATGCACTTGTGTACATGCAATGCACGACTCTCTCAGCCACTGAGAGGTCTTTTTATTTATCTCAGCGAGAGTGCTGATTTAGCTTGTGACGCCATATGCAAGGGGTCTATTGAAGAGCTTCCACTGACCAATGAAGAAAATCAGATCAAAGCCTTCATATTTTATTGGTTTAGATGTTACACAAGATCATAACTCTGTAAACTGCATCACTGAAATTTGTTGTTTACTTTTGTAAGTACGTACGAATAAAGTATGTATAAACACACCATCTTATTAACTGTACGCCAGAACCTAGATTTTTTCCCAGCAATTCCACGTTCATCTGAGACAAAAATATTCCCCCTGCATGCCGACGAATTTAAATTAGCCAGTCCTGATTCATTTTCTATCTATATCGTTCAAAAAAAATTAAAAACTTGACCGTGCCTCACACGGGATTTTCGAGGAGGCTGTCAAAGTGTGAAAGATACCTCAGCCCTCGCTTGTTATGGTGGGGCAAATGGCACGTGTCAGAGCCCATGAGTAAGAGAGATGGAGATGGGCTATGAGTACCCTCAGGGGGTTACCGGCTAGGCTGGGAACCATTGACTGTCAAAATCAAAATGTCATTAGTGGTGGTGATCGGGAGGTTTGGAAATCGCCAAAGTGTCAGCATTTATTACTTTTTTGTTCTCTCTCTTACTTCAGGAAAGGTAATTTCATTTGGAGAGAACTGTAAGAAGAGCCACCTTGCCAATAATGAGGTGTAAGGGTGATCTAATTTTTTTAGATGAAGGTGATGAAAAATAGCGTGATGTTGCTTCTGTCAGAAGTTACACTCGACTCTAACATGGGTGCATTACTGCATTTTTTTCCCTGGCTCGCTACATTTCTTCACTTATTGCTTTATATCACAGTTATTTTGCTTAATTCGTAAAGTGTTTAACAATTCTTTTGTTAATTGTCACTGTTTTGAATTTAAATTAAATAAAAAAAATAAAAAAAACATGGGTACATTAATCTGTTTCAGGGGATGCGAGTTGTCGCTTACTAAAATGTCTGAAACCATGCTCAAATTTCAAGAAGGTACATTGAAATGATGACAACTCTACCTATTGATAATACCAGGAGGTATAGACTTCAAGGAGCTTTTGGAAACAGTATTCTAAGAAGCAGATAAAAGAGCAGGATTTATTTAGACATTGACAAAATCACAGCTGCGTTTGTCACGAGGCAAGCATAACAAGTTCTGAATTCAGATAAAAGTCTGAAATTCTCATCCCAAATGAAAATGTCTCAGAAAATATAAGTATCACCTGCATAGACAAAGACAAACACTGGATAAAAACAGCAATCTTACAAGACAATTGCATTGGGACAGACTGGCGGCATCTCAAGACACTTCCACTAAACTCACAGAGGATCATGATTGCTCAGGGACATTTCCAAACACCATAAGCAAGATGAGTAAACGAAGCTCCAAGCGTACGTCCACACCAAATCCACAGAGCTTCCATGTTGATTTGTACAAATCAACAAGACCAAGCAAACAGACATCTAAACTTAAAATCACATCAGATGATCGGGAGGCTTTGAAAGGTCATACCTCATCAGCCCTCTGTAGACGCTGTCTGTCAACCCCCCCCCCCCCCCCTTCTCCCCGAGTCACTAAGAGCTTCAATTAATCCAAGAGTGGATTGTTAAATTAACGAGTTACATGTACTGCTTAAACCTTCTACATTGTGATATCGGATACCTTCACAGCTATGTGATAGGCTGTTGAGAAAAAAAACTGAACTATGAGCGCAAAGCGTGAAAACTTGCAAGCACGAAAGCTTGTAGGTATGAAGCCGGCTTATTAACATTTATCTTTGGTTTTGAAAGTCCTACTCTGCAATCTGGGGTGTTCCATATGGATTTATCTTCATTTTCTTATGGGGGGGGGGAAGGGTGTTAAAAATAATGGATTTCCAGTTAAAAAACAAAGAAATCACATCCCCGATAAAGAGAGATAGAGAGTTAGGCAAGGGAACAAGGCAAAAGAGCAAGGCAAAAGAGCAAGGCAAGAGAGTAAGGCAAGGATTTGGTGATGAGGAGAGCAAAGCAACGATGCGGTGGTGGAGAAGATGACTCAGTAATGGATGATAAGATGAACGGAGAGAGAGAGACGGGAGAGTAAATGAAAGAGAGGGAAACTTTTCAGGAGACGTAGATGGTCTAGTGGGTGGGAAAAATATAAATGACGCATGAATCTGGAGAGGGAGGCAGACAACAACAGGAAGTCTGGAGGCAGCGCGAGGAGAGTTTTAAGATCTCAGACAAATAATGAAGAAACGGTGAAAACTATCTAAAAACACAAGGAGAGGTTTGTTTTTAGTAGACAGAAGAGAACAGTGTGTCTACGTGACAGATTGGGGGTGATAACATCTTAAGGCTGCTCCCAAGCATTGAAAAGAAAATGTATGCATTTTAGGAGGACCTCAAATCAAAATTTATGTGGATCTCAATTCCTCTCAAAATTAAAACTGAAAATTCAATTCAAGCCTGAAACTACACGGGGGACACTGTGAGGCCATAACCTCTGTTGCCCTTGTTCTTAGCCTTGGTTTTCCTTAAGAAATTTGCCTGAGACTTCAAATGAAATTGCCCTTTGCAAATAGAAATGGCCTTGCCCTCTCAAAGATGAAAATGGCCTTGCCCTCTCAAAGATGAAAATGGCCTTGCCCTCTCAAAGATGAAAATGGCATTGCCCTCTCAAAGATGAAAACGGCATTGCCCTCACAAAGATGAAAATGTCCTTGCCCTCTCACAGATGAAAATGGCATTGCCCTCTCACAGATGAAAATGGCATTGCCCTCTCACAGATGAAAATGCCTTAAGATAGGCATACCTTTCTTTTTATTCAGTGAAAGTTAATTCAGTGGAACTTCATAATGTTTCTTCCCCTAATCTCTTGACAGAGTTCACAAACCATCAGTACTTAATTGATAATTAAGGTTTAAACGGATGCTTTTTCACACACATACAAACAAAGCGTTTGGCTGAGTCTTCCATGAAATGAAATTAACGGCTGATGATTACAAAAATGTTCGACTGATTGATCTCATCATCAGTCTACCTTTATAACCCCTGAAAGACAGAAAAAAACCAGTCAAAGCCCAGGTGGACACGCCACGTTACTTTCTCATCTTTGTCCGCTACCTATCGATCTTTCTCTACAGAGTACAAGGTTGTCAAAGCAATACAGAAAATGTTGTGACAGCAGTAGTGGTGTAACAAACTGAGCCTGTGCTTTGTTACTGCTGAGGATGGGGGCAGTTCGGTTGTTCATGAAGGTGTGAAATGAAACCTGCGAAGGCAAGGTCAACGGTTGGCGAGTTTCACCGTTGGCGAGATTGAACCACAGCACTGGGAGAGGATAAAATTGAATTTTTCAGAAGCTCAAGATTCACCAAATTCATACTTAAAGTAAGCCTGAAGTATGTGTTTGCCAGTTTCAAAAGAGACACGAGGATTGAACCTGCCTGCTCTGTATAGATTCTATGCTCAAGTCTTGGATTGAACAGTTTATAGCCGTCAAGATTTACCTTTTGATCGTAGGTCATTTTCAGTGTACAGTCACACAAAATCCAAACTTGAAACTTAGCAATCCTGGAAAGAGATTTTGGAAATTTAAATCTCGAAAGCTTGACTTTCTCAATATAATTTCTCAATTACACAATTCTTAAATAGCTTTTGAGGCATTGCATGGTGAGGTTTCAATTTATATGCAGTTTGTAGATTTTGTTCTCTGGGAACTACAGCTCTTGCCTATTTAGTCTACTGCTGCAGAGTAGAAATCGAAGTTCAAAATTCAAAATTACTTTGTTCTGAAAAGTACTGTCCTGCTCATGAACAACTACTTCTACACAATTCTTTTTCCTGATTATTAACAAAGTAAGATCCTACCTTTAAGATCTCTCAAGCTTGATCCAAAGCTATGAGTTTCCCAAACCACATCAAACCAAAACATACTCCTGTTTGTCAGACAAATATTCCCTCCTCTGAAAAAGTTGTTCGTTTACGACCATTTCCTGCAATTTCCTGCACTGTTCTAATCAAGTCAAAGTCAGACCTGTACACGTGTATGTTCCAATATTTTTTCCACTCCCCTACATCAACTTTCCCCACCTTGCCGTGTTCAATTTTAAAATCAAAATTAAAAGCTGTGTCACATCTAGCGACATGGCTATGTTGATTCGCATAGTTTGAATAACTTAAACCAACAAATGAGATGAAAGGCAAATATCAACTTGGCCAAGATTGCTAGGTGTTACTTAATTTTAAAATCCTCAACTGACTTGACCTTTTGCGAGGAATCGTAGATACCCAACTTACAGAAAAAACTTTGTTGATGTAACATTTATTTTTAAAATGTTTTTTTCTTCTTTTTCCCGAAGATTCTGCTGCTTAAATTGCATTTTAAACACACTTTTGATTTATTTCAACGTAGATATATATAAATGTATTTAGAGCATATCCACCTAATAAACTAAAAACACTATTTACAAATGGAATAACATCGAGAAGGCAGAACCAATATGTTTAACTGGAGAAGGGGCATAAGTATTTAATGAGTTCAAAGTTTTATCAAGGAAACTGAGCATGAAAGTGTGAATGTTTTCTGTCATTCATAATAAGCCGTTATAGAAAGGTTTTTATTCAGCATGGGATTTGTGGGTAATTTTCGCAACAAAAATTGAACAGTTAGGACACAGTTTTGATCGGGAGCCATTTTATTGCTTACAGGTTTTTGTAACTGGGACAAAAGTAATTTAAGTGCCGAGAAGAAGGGCATAGAGTCTCATGCCCTTCTTCTGAACACACAATAAAAATAATGACAAAAAGAGTCATCGACAAAATCGGTTAAAAATCAGAAAAAGTGTCAGAGAAACCTGTTACAATTTTTAGATAACACATATTTGTTAATCTATTTGATCGTTCAGACGGTCACAATACAAATTAATTTATTTTTGTATAGGATCGGTCTCATGCTTTGTGAAGATAGGACAATGCAAAATGCAGTACAATTAAAACATCTGGCTAGGGTTAGGGATGAACACCAAAGATCTGTTTAATTTAGTACTGTGGATATTGGTATTGTTGCGCATAACCAGACAATGGCATTAAATGTGTGAAGGGTGAATGGTTAAGTGGAAAATATAACAAACAGCCGACACAAGTGTTTACCATTTGGGTTTTCAATACGGAGTGTGTTGTTGTTGAAATGTTATAAATAGAGTTTATTTTTATGGGTTTCTACGTATTTGTTTAAAGAGGGGCTCCCATCAATTTGAGTTTTGTGATGCCCTCTCTTTCTTTAAAATAGAGTCCTCATGGCAATTTGGGAATTTGTTCACTAGAAAACAGAAGTAGCTTTTGCAAACTGCTTATCAACCAAAATAATGCAAATTATGGATAATGACCTGACGTTTCGACCCTAGCAGGGGTTTTTCTCAAAGGCTACATGACAACACAACACAGTGGCATTTCATCAAATTTTAGCATGAGATTAAACAAAACTACTTTTGTTTCCCATTTGTTGGAAAATGAGTGCATCACAAAATTGAATTTGACCTTGGAGCCCCTCTTAAATGCATTCCCAACTCAGATGTACATAATGTCTTGGTTTTTTAAACATAAACTCAAAACAGTGATTGTAAACAAGTACAGCTCACTTTAACATTAGTTTAATTATCAGCAGTGTAGCTGTAATTTTGTGGACTCTATTCATTTCTTCAGGCCTGGACTTTACATAAATAATGTGCATATTTATGAGGTTTATAAACAGCTTTACGAAATCCTTGAGAAACTCTTGCATTTTTTACAGACAGGTTTTAATGAACTGATTTCCTGTTCTGTCGGTAGTAAAGTAGAGCTTGGCCTGTAGCCGGTACAAATCTTATCTAAGCATGATGTGTTTCCAATCTCTACATGACACTTCACCGATCTACTTTACTGACATCATCTTAAGATATCACCCAGCAAGAACTTCTACAACATCACTCCAATTGTCCGCCACCAGAACCCATCACATTCGCTCTTTCTCCATTGACTCACCTGAACTCTTAGAACAATCTTCAACCCTAGCGCCAACTAGAACTCCTGTCAACTTTCAAATCATCACTTAAAACTCAATACATTGAGGACCCATGAAATGACAAGCAAACTAGTCCCCCTGGCTAGTCGATGAAAAAGTTAAGGGCAAACCCTGCAAAGGCAACTATTCCTTTAAGACCCAGAATCTCTAGAGCTATCATTAGTCTTGCTTACCCCCCCCCCCCCCACACCCCCACCCCTGCTCCTTCCCAAAACAAGTCTATGCTAACCCCTGGTGCAATTAAATTAACACTAATCTCTTTATCATTCGGTAACTCATCAAAGCTTTGTCAGTACTTGCTGAGACACGATCCTTGCAACTCTAATAAGAAGACAATTGCAGAGGAATGGGTATAGGTTACATAAAGCGGGGCAGGGGGGAGGGGGGTTTCTTAAGCAGGGTATTATCTAAAGGTTTGCTGCATCACTGACATGAGAACATGAGAGACATAAAGAGAACGTTCTACAAGACATGGTTTAAGAGGCTTATCTCTAGACTGGAGGAAGAGACCTGGGCCCAGTTTCATCGAGCTGCTTTCAAGCACAAAAAGAGGCTAAGCATAACAAAACTCTGCTTACCAGAACAAGGTTACCAGCCAAACTACCATGTCACAAGTACAGTTTGTGACTGGTATCCTGCTCATTGCTTCTTAGTAGAATTTTTTTTAAGCAATAAAAACCTTAAGCTGGTTAGCATAATTTTGTTGTGCTTAGCTACTTTATGTACTTATAGCAGCTCCATGAAATTGGGCCTATCAGGAGTTATTGACTGGTATCAAGACGGCGCGCCGTCCATGATAGTGAGGCTGGTTACAGTGATTTTAATGAGAGAGACATAACAATATCCTAGCAGCAAACTCAACTGGATTTATTATCACAATGGACCTTTGGTTCATCACACCAAAATATGAAAAATCAATAAGTTTATTTTGCACCATGGTTGATGGGTATGATTGAAGGCAGGGAATTTTTCTTTACAGGGCTTTCAACTTTCAACTTTTTTATCTATTTATTTTTGTGTAAAAAGTCTTTCTCTATAATTTTGTTTTTGCTCTGACGACTGCTAGTAGGCCTCCCCGTTCTAATCCTAAAAGTGGCAAAAATTGGTTGTAGAAACCTCAGCAATAAGACAAAAAATCAATATGTTATTTTAATTCTGATCAGCAGACACATAATGCATACACTAAATCTGTTATTGCCAGACAAAAGTCAATATTAGGAACAGGTGATGAGCTGAAATACAGAAAGAGACTTCTGATGATGCCAAACAGTAGCTTTGTCGTCAGGAAATTATTTGATGCATTCGGATGTGTCATTCAGGTGAAGTCTTTTTTGCAGTCAGTCAGTCAGACGGGGAGGACAATTCCAAAGAAATTGGCGACAAGGGAAACAAAAGTTGGTTTGTGGATACAGGTTATCAGTCACAACACCAAGCAAACTGTTTATACCTGAAATGGTTCCCTTTGAAAAACTTGCTACAGCCAGATGAAATTTATGGTGTATTTGGGTAACCCGACCAACCTGGCCTTTTGGGGGGCTGGCAAATGGCCAACTGCTAACTTTTAGGGGGCCTTTTTCTAGTCAACAAATTTAAGAGAAGCCAATTTGAAAACAAATTTCTCAAAATTTGATTGATTAATAAATTTAAAATCAGGCCAAATTTGAGCAAATCAAGCTATCACAAAGCATAATGATTGCTAAACAGAAAAATTTCCTTTTCAAACAATTGTATGGTTACCTTTTTTTAAGAGCTTTGAACAGATGCATGAAAATGTCCCACTGAGATTGACATTCTATACTCATGTGTCCTACAAAATGGCTGCTTCACCCATTTCACATTTGAATTTAAAAAGGCAGTTAACTTTATTGGTCAATAAGAGTCTTGCGTCATTACATAAACTACTGACCAAAAACATTACACGCAAGTGTATTGGTGAGCAAAGTCCTGTCGCTGAAAACTGACGCTGTTTCCAAAGAGCACTCCACAGAATGTTCAGCACAAAGCGTATCAATGAGAAAAAGGTTGAGTAATTTTCAAAACAGCCAATCTTCAAAACTGAATACTCCCCGAAGTTCCAAAGCTACGAGGCACTCAGCAAGAGGCCATACCAACAACTTGGGCCATTAAGGATCATTCCTCCACTGATCAAAGTAAAAGTCTCATGATCAAATTCCATGCCATTACATTAAAAAACACTTCCAACACACTGCATCACTCAGAGTTGAAGAATTCACCTTCTTGCGAACAAGTCAGCCGTGATCAACGATGGAATTCAAAATCTAAACTGAAGAAAAAAGTAAAATCCTCTGACTAATGGACAGTAACTGATAAGGATCACTTCAAAAAAAAAATCATCCATAGAGAGCATGATATAAATCGGTAAAACATCCCGGTACCAAGTATTTCGTCATCGTCGACATCTTCTAAAGATCGACCAAGCCCCTGAAGGCGTCTCCCCTCCTAATTGCTCTTCTCATTAATTCATGATTTAATTTCAAGCACGACTTCCCGCCTCAAGAAAAGAGAGAGACTGTCCCTGCGTACATACCAAGAGAAATGAATGTTTCAGAGAGTAAAGGCAGGTGACTTGTACGATGACTTAGAAATCAATGTAGCCTGACTGCAAACACAGATTGAAAGGAACCGAGAAATAAAAAGAGGTAACACAAGTTCGGCCAAGTAAAACAAAACACCAGTTGATTATCCGCACCCTCATCCCTTTTTTAAGCTGTATAATTTTTTCTACTTTTTTTTGTCCTCAACATACTAAATTATTCATAGACCTTTACTTCATCTTGGCACTATTCTTTCAAAAATTCACTCATATTTTAGACTTTCAAGAACAGCCTTCACGAGAAAGACTTCAAGCCTACAAGAAAGACTCTGCTAGGGTCGCAACGTCAGGCCATTAACTATTTTTTGCAATTATACCATATGTAGGTCACTTTGTTGGTGAGCAGTTGGTGAAACAGCTCATTCTATTTTCTCACATTAAGACTTGTAAGTTCCACAAAGCCAGCAATGCATACCTAAGAACGAAGGAGTAATGATTTAAGACCAAAATAAGGTCTCAGTTTAAAGTTGGTTTACTTTTCCCCGCAAATCGCCAAACCTACATTATTTCTACATTGTATAAGTACAGGCAGTATCGCTATGTCTCACTTCCCTTAAGACTCATATTCAGTTTGAAACCTCCTTGACTCTAACAGTTTCATCTTTAAGAAAGCCGCCATAATCAAAGGACAACCGCCAACAACCTTTTTCATGAAAACAGCAGGTTATTCAAAATTCGATCACAGCAAAATAATATTCGTACTATTTCTATGAATTGATACAACCCCAGGGGACTTGTCTTTAAAAGCTCTTGAAAAAAAACCTGCAACAATGATCTTGAAAATGGCAAAGGTAAATAACCACATAAGTAAAGAGAACTGGTTCAATTCAGCCTGATATGGAATCATGTATACCCTTTGGATTTCTACCTAGCTGTTGTGGTTACGAGTGGGCGAGTGTGCATTACCCGCCCCGGGCAAAACTGACCAGCACCATGGGCATAAAGGACTCATCCCGATCAGAACTAATTTGCATATTTCAAGATATTCATCAACAACGCACAGGTCGACTGGCCAGATTGTGACCTTCAAGTTGTCTTAAACCTTACGCCTCCATGGCTTTCAGTGATATTCCATCTGGTGAATCAAAACCCAGTTCATATCAGAGATTCTCCTTCCATACTGTCATTCAAAAAACTTCTTAAAGGCAGTGGACACTATTGGTTATTACTCAAAATATTTATTAGCATAAAACCTTTGAAACGGCTCCCTCTGAAGTAATGTAGTTTTTGAGAAAGAAGTAATTTTCCATGAATTTGATTTCGAGACCTCAGATTAAGAATTTGAGGTCTCGAAATCAAGCATCTGAAAGCACACAACTACGTATGTAATATCTCGCAACTTCGGCAACCGATTGAGCTCAAATTTTCACGAGTTTGTTATTTTATGCATGAGTTGAGATACACCAACTGTGAAGACTAGTCTTTGACAGTTACCAATAGTGTCCAGTGTCTTTAAAACCTTACTCTATTCTTTTTCTGTCTAGCTACTCTTAAGATTCTAGGTAAAGCGCTTTGATCTTGTTAAAGGCATTATTATTATGATTAATTCAGTTTTATGTTTGCGATCTCTCCATTGTCTGTCTCCTTTACATTAGTGTAGGGATGGGACACAACAATTCTGCTTACATTGTAAAGGTAGGAAATCCCACAACAACATGGCCAGATAATTAAAAATTCATGAGCTTTTTCTAGACTAGATATTTAACTTGTGCAAAAGTCATTAATGATCAATTATGACGATAGCAAAGCGTGGTTTTCATTTGACACAATTTACAGACGTAGTTTCGCTTCTGAATAGGAAGTACAGATCTGTAATCTTTTTGAAATGGTCTGACCCCAAAGGCCGCAAAGTGTGTCAAATGAAACAGTTCCATCGAGCTAAGATAACACAATTACCACCATCACCTAGTTTTGGCATTCTAATTTTACAAACACATACGGAAGAGTAGGGTCTACTACAACTTAGCACCTTTTGAAAATAATCGAGTTTAGAATCTTTTGTAAATGAAATTCAATGTAAGGTTCACAACCCTTCAACACAGACTAATTTCTTTCCCAAATTATTGACTGTATTTGAGTTCAAAAGCTTTAATTATGCCTCTAATACTTAGTTGGTAACTATGAGTCAACCATTCCAAAGTTGTCAGGGGATGACTCTGTCAGGGGTGACTTTGTCAGGGGGTGACTTTGTCAGGGGTGACTTTGTAAGGGGGTGACTTTGTCAGGGGTGACTTTGTGGGGTGACTTTGTCAGGGGTGACTTTGTAAGGTGGTGACTTTGTAATGTGGTGACTTTGTAAGGTGGTGACTTTGTCAGGGGGGTGACTTTGTCAGGGGTGACTTTGTCAGGGGTGACTTTGTCAGGGGTTACTTTGCCAGGGGGCGACTTTGTACAGGTTGACTTCATACGATACCTTCCCCAAAACCCTATCCACAGTCTATTTTTGTATCTCAATGTCAGAATAACAAGCGAGAATCGCTGGGCGGTCGGTGCCTTCTAAAAATTCATTTTGTGTAGTCACTCTTCAAAAGGTCAAGACTTCAGGTCTTTAAGTGGCCACTTTGTTTAATATCATCTCGTCAATGAGGAATTGCTTATGTCTTACTACAGAGATGAAGTCATGAGTAAGAAATGATGAGCATATCAATTTGTGGTGAGATGTGAAGAACAAAAATTCAAGAAGAGTAAGAAGTTATCGTAGATGGTAGGAGCCTCTTGAAATTAAAAATATGTACACACAAAATGAATAAATGCAAGTTAATAGAAGTTCCTTCAAAAGATTGAAAGCTTTTGAAGAGGTTTTGGTTTAATTGTTTTTTATATACAAGGCTAAAAGCCACTGTTGGTAAGAGGCTACAAGAAACTAGATGGAAATAATGCAGGGGAGCTGAAGGTAGGAATTGATATTCCTCTTAAAAACAGTCTAGATTGTAGGATGGAGGAATACATGCACCAGGCAAGGAGTTCCAAAGAGATGCAGTACGTGGCAAAAAAAGCTGTTGGAATGGCTTTTTGTTCCACATCTCAGCAAAGCTAGAGTGTTATGTGGGTGAGAACAGGTAGAAAGACTGGTTTCACGCTCAAACACCCTGACAAGAGGAACTAGGTCAGACACACTGGCGGCACATTTAACGTGAACATTTCTGCAGAAAAGACAGATGCTGGCTACAGACCTAGGGTGGGAAAGAGGTTGTAACGTTGATCTCAACTCTTCAACAACAAGATTAACAATATGCTTCAGAAGAGATGTGGAAACAAAAAGTTAACAACAAAGGTGTGACGTTTGAGAAGGAAAGAGAAAGCCATGAATAAGTGTCAAAGAAATTTAAGTTTGTTTGAAAGTTATGGCTTGCCCTGGCCAAGCGGTCCAGCGTACTGAACACAAGATCTGGTGTCTCTGATCAGCAGAGTGTGGGTTCGAGTCCAGTTTATGGTACCATATGCTACATGTAAACTAAACCCGTGTCTAATAGAGCCCAAGTCTAAACTGGAGCCCGAGCCATGGTTTTAAAAAGCGGCTCTGTAGACTCGAGTATACAGAATGATTCTGCAAAAGGCAAGATATTCATCTTTAAACTTTCAAAAGGAAACATATCAAAACTGAAACTGATTTTATCCAGTGTCCGACCATGGAGGCAAAGCAGTGTATTCGATACAGGAAATAATAGCTGCCACTCAGCTGGCCTCCAAAACTCCCATTGACACTGTTAGGAAATTGCTTGTCATATTCCCAAATATTTGGTTTGGTTTAGTGTTTCATATCATGTGGAGTCCATCAAGCAACAATGAGTAGTTGCATTTCTGTACTCTCGGATCAGTAATTGTGGTTTATTTTATAGTAATTAACATATGGCTTTTCTCATTTTAGTTATTGATACATCATGGAGTCAAAATAAAGCTGCATTAATGACAACAGTTGATATTTAAAGGCAGTGGACACTATTGGTAATTACTCAAAATAATGATTGCCATAAAACCTTTCTTGGTGACGAGTAATGGGGAGAGGTTGATGAGAAACAGCTCCCTCTTAAGTGCCATAGTTTTCAAGAAAGAAGTAATTTTCCACGAATTTGATTTTGAGACCTCAGATTTAGAACTTGAGGTCTCAAAATCAACCATCTACAACTTCGTGACAAGGGTGTTTTCTTCTTTCATTATTATCTCGCAACTTTGATGACTGATTGAGCTCAAATTTTCACAGGTTAGTTATTTTATGCAAATGTTGAGCTACACCAACTGTGAAGGCTAGTCTTTGACAATTACCAATAGTGTCCACTAGTGTCCTTTGGATACTTTTTGTAGATCAAGTTTTTGGCTGCGACATGAAGTCTTACTCACTGTGAATGAAGATGTTTGTCATATCATCTACCTTCAGAATATTCAGCTTGATGTAAATTTTTGAGACAAAGGTGAAAATCGCAGAGCAATGTTTTCAGGAGTGTCGTGTAAATATGTTGTAGCCTATATGGTTAAATCATTTCCATGACATTATCTACTCATTTCTCAAAGACTACAGCACTTTAGCAAGTAATAGTTTAAGGGAAGTTAATTCTACCATCATAATCTTCAAACCATGTAAGTTTAATGTAAAAAGTTCCCAAACCCTTGAATGCAACATGTGATCCTGGGGTCGATTTCACAAAGAGTTAGAACTAGTCCTAACTTAGGACTAGTCTTAGGAGATATGAAAAAACGTACGGCTAGTCCTAAGTTAGGACTAGTAATGCGTCATAACTAGAGACAAGACTAGTCTTAACTCTTGGCGAAATCCACCCCTGGGCTCTGTAAAAGTCTGGCTTCAGTCTCAGGTCTCCCTTTTTTATATATAATTTTTGATGAGCCACAGGAAATGCCAGCTCACACCCTCTAACAAGTCCAACCATTTCAGACACAAACAAAATATTCAATTACAAGAATTGCCAGGATGTACAATTTCTCGACCTTCACACTTGGAAATGAGGACTCATGTATTTTCTATAAACAACAACCTGGGGTTCATAAAAAACTATGATTTTTTATGGCTATAGGAATTTTTGTTTTCAGACTGACAAAAGATAGAGATATTTCTTTTCTAATTTCTAGATGAAAAAAAAGATGTACATTCATAAATTGTTGACATTCATAAATCATCAACAAAACAGGTGTTTGGCCAATTCCCCAGACACTTAGTCTGCAGTAAAATCTTAAAGATATTATCCAGGAGTGTTAAGGATTAAAAAACATCTATGTTCAATTAAACTCTAAAAAAGGCTTCACCAGAAGTCTTTTATTATTTGAGTGACAAATTACCTCTTTCTCAAAAAACATGCTACTTCAGAGGGAGCCGTTTCTCACAATGTTTTATACTATCAACGGCTCTCCATTGCTCATTACCAAGTAAGTTTTTATGCTAAAAATTTTTTTGAGTAAGTACCAATAGTGTCCAGTGCCTTTAAACAAGGAACTGAATTTTTTGAGCAAGAGGTAATTTTCAGCTGAAGTCTTTTATTATGCATCTAAAAGCACACAAAGTAATGCACCAAATGTTGTTTTTTTTTTTCTTTCATTATTCTCTTGCATTTTCGAAGACCAATTGAGCTCACATTTTCACAGGTTTGTTATTTTATGCATAGGGTGGAAAACACCAAACGAGAATACTGGTCTTTGACAATTACCAAAGGTGTCCAGTGCCTTTAAGGAGGTGGAGGAGGAGGAAGAGAGAGGAAAGTGAAGACTGTATATAAATCATGGCGGGTGTTTATTTAGCCTCATTCTACATCACACCTTGACCTTCAACCAGACGACTAAGATTGATGAGGACGAAAACGATGATGATGTGCTAAAGGCTCAATAGGAGACGCTGTGGTTAGAAGATTCTGTGGTAAGACGACTAGAGGCCAGGATAGAGGAGAGAGAGAGAGGAGGTTGTACAGATAGAAGAGGTTCGAGATGGATAGAGGTTGACTCAATGTCAAGGTTACCTTCATGGATCTAAGAAGCTTCTAGTTTTGAACTATGGGTGATTGAATTGTCTTATGCCCCGGAAAAAAGGATGTGGTACCAGAGCGTAAGCAACTGAGCAAAATTGTGTTTCAAGAAAACTAAGCGTGTTTTCTGCCGTTCTTAAGTCATCATAAGAAGGTGAAACTCTACAAAGGATTGGAAAAACATGTCTTTTGGGGTAATTCTAGTAACACAAATGGAACAGTAAAGCCTTATTTTAAAAATGAGAACGATGATGTGCTAAAAGCACGATATAAGACGCTGTGGTTGGAAGAAGAGGCCGTGATAGAGGAGGCTCGGGATGGATAGAGGTTGAATCAATGTCAAGGTTACCCACATGCATCTTAAGAGCTTCTAGTCTTAGACTATGGGTCATTGAATTGTCTTGTGCCCCGGAAAAAAAGAGATGCGTGAGCAGAGAAAAGGCATGAGCAATTAGTGTGCAAAGTTGTGTTTCAAGAATTTAAGCACAATTTCTGCCGTTCTTTTCTTAAGTCATCATAAGAAGGTGAAACTCTGCATGGGTTTAGGAGAACATGTCTTGGGGGTTATTCCAGCAAAGAAGATGGAACAGTAATAACAAGTTTGTTTTAACAGGAGCCATTTTATCACTTGTGGATATTTTAACTGGGGAAAATTAACTTGTTGTGTTTTGAAGAATGGCACAAAGCCAAGCCTTGTACCCTTCTTCGGGGGCACACAACGAAAAGAAGACAAACATTCTAGGGTTATGGCAAGGCAAAAAGAGAAACATTTGGATTACAAATATTAAGTAAAACAAAAATTAGCCTGATAAAAAAAAATCAAAAAACTTTGGCTCAGTTTTCTTCAAACACAATTTTGCCCACTTTTTAAATTTTTTTTTGTTGGGAACAAGACAATTTAATACCCCAGAGTTACAAGCTTCTTAGAGCCTTGTAAATATGTAAATAAGTAAACTGCAGCTACTACAGGCCTAGCGTCTCCGAACAGGAAAGAACTCATCGTTAGACACACTCTCATAGTTCGCATCTCAAATCGACTTCAAGCTGTGCTGAGATTGGCAAACCAAAGATGCTTGTAGTGTAATTCCACTCGGACAAATTAGTCTCACGTTCTCTAACAATCCGACAAACAGTTTGACGTTTCACCTTCCACGATGTATCACCCGTGGTGAAGAGGTCAATTAATCTGGCATTTGTTGACTTACAGTACGAGGAAGAAATTTAGAAGTGCGGAGTAATGACTTCTGAAGATGAGACGTGTCTGAATTGTGAGTGGTTCTGGCTCATTATCATTATTATTTATTCGGCATATAAACAGAACACTCCAAAGAAAGAATAAATCAACAAGACTGTAGGTTGGTGGCACATGCTTGGAATTTAAAAAGTTCAATAAAAAACCGTGACTCAAAAGCTCATGTTGCTGGCTACACATCAAAACGACAAGAATACACTAAGGTATAAGTTTCAAGTCTCTACTTTTGCGGAAATCTTGTAGAGAAGGTTAAAAAAAGAAGGAAGACGACGGAAGAAACAAAAAACCAGTGCAATAACAAGTATTCAGCCGTTGCCCATACTACAATTTTTGTGTTATTCTGCCTGGCAGACATGGCAACTTAAAACACTGGGATCTAGCTCACAACCAGGACCAATTTTAGTGCAGTTGTCTTTATCTCATTTCTAAATTGCGAAGATAATTCCACCAAACAACCTCCACATCACACTGGCTTTGCAGATTACAAGAACTCTCTCACAAAATAAACCTGCCCAAATAATTAATTTTTCATTGGTAATAATATAACATCCGGTGCTCTGCAAGACCGGCTCCAACATATCACCGCTCAAAATCTACAAACTCACAAGAGCCAGTGTCAATGCACAGTGGTGATAAACAAGTGAATTATGCTACCATTTAAAGGAACATTACAGATTTGTTTTTTGCTAACAAAACAGTTTCTGGCAGTGTAAGTACTTTATGTAATACACCATATACATAAACTGACCAACCTGTAGAAGTTTGAGTTCGATCGGGCATCTGGGTCACGAGAAAATAGTGAAAAACTGATTACACATTTTGCATGACATCTATTTAAGAACATGAATAAAAGGCTTACTGAGCGATAAACTCTGAACGGGAAATTAGTTTTATTTATTTCTCATCAAATTTGACATTATAATCATAAACATTAGACTGTGTAATTTTGATGTAAATCTGTGATCTTAGACAAGTTTTTTTCCTACCACTTCTGTAACCGTTCCCTTAATCTCAGCTGCAGAAACTAAAAACAAGCTACACTACACCGACCCAACCATTACTTTAGTTTGTTTTTCCGAAGCACCAAGGGTATTGACTAAGTATCCCAGGGTCCTGATTAATGTACCATCCTCCCAGCTCAGCAGCCCAACAGGTCAAGGAGAGGGTTTTTCCTTTTCTCAAGATGACCTTCAGATAAATCGTTGAATTGAACAAACGTACTTGTTCTCCAATGCTTAGCTGAGACTTCATTTAGCAAAATGCCATATGGTTGATGCATGTACTCCCCTAAGTTTGTGCTTACTAAATCTGCGAAGCAGTATTACCAACTTAGCAACACCCCGTTCACAATTCAAGCCAGCCAATAAACTTAGCAATACACATGCTGGCCCAGGTAGTACTCCTTCAACAGTTTCCCATAGGCTTTACACATTTCCAATGGGAGTGCCCTTTGCAACACGAAAACAGCCTTGCATTCTCAAAGACCCGGTATCCCTTTAATGAAAATGGCAATTCCATATCCCTGATAACATTCATAATATCAACACTGCCATTATAATATCAACACTGACAGCTGTTATTTGGTTTGCATTAAGAGAATGTACATTAGGTTCAATCTAATTAACCATTACATACAACATTTAAAAGTGCAGTAACACGGTTTACCCAAGTACCGATCATAAAAATGTTTCCACCTGTGAAGAGTTGAGTTGCTGTCAGGTAAACCACTCTACACCCCCACCCTCAATGCCCTAAAACTGTCACCTAAAAACCACTTCTACTAAAATTACATCACAACAAATATTGAGTTTATATTGTCCTTTCAAATTTAGAGGAAGACTCTGATGGAGAAGAAACCGCGGCTGTATCATAATACTCTCTCAAATGACTTCACAGAGCAGTGACTCACGTGTGTATAGCTTTAAACACAGAGGATTTGAATGATGTGCTCTTCTGAAACACAAATGTTTGTACACAGGTCTGTCCTAGCATAATTAATTGGTGCGCATAGTAAGTTAAAACTCTAACTATACCAAAATATTACATGACTTCGCCCTTATTTTATTATTTGAGTAAGAAAGTACCTCTTTCTTCAGATGTTTCTTCAGAGGGAGCCATTTCTCACAATATTTTATACTAACAACAGCTCTCCATTACTCCTTACCAAGTAGGCTATTATGCTAACAGTTATTTTGAGTAGTTACCAATAGTGTCCAGTGCCTTTAAGCGTTGAAGTATTCTATACATCAGTCATTAGTAAAATGATAACCCGCTTTGGTTATCTGTGTGTTCTCATTACTGCATATTTATCTAGGGTTATCATTAAGAAATAATCAAAAGCACCATATGTCGTTTTGTTCATAACCTAAGGCAGCCTTTTCTTCAACTGACGGAAGAATGTTCAAACATTGATGGTGGAATGCCACTGTCCACCTAAATTGTCTATATTTGGTACGGATGGTAAATGCAGGGGAATTATTTTTTCTGTAAAGATTGCTTTGCTGCAGGGGTTTTTAAGTTGTGTATCCATATTTGATAGGCATTGGGAAGGTGAGGCGTCTTAAATCTTCACTAAGTTTAAAGACGTGTCTGTCCCATTTTAGTCGACAACAAATATTTTGGCGGTTAAATTTTTGTTAAAGCAATTCTTAGTCATTCTTCAACTGAGAACCTTGCAGAGTAAAGTGATATTGCTTGGAACTAGTTCTGGCTGAAACACAATATTTAGTGTGTGTGGACACGATAAGAAGAAGAAGTATTGCATTTGTTAAAATTAGCCTCAAATAAAATGCTGAAGCTGATTTTGTGTTACTATGAACAAAAATATTGCTTTAAAAAAGGCATTTTATTTATGCTGTTTGAGCCTAACCTTTTAGCTTTGGGTGAACAGTTTTCCAAACCATAATTACTTCCAAGGGAATCCTTTGTCAAAATAGTTGATACTATCAACGGCTGCAGAGCTTCTCAACAAGTAAGTTTGCATGATCATTAACTGTTTGAGTACGTACCAATCTATGACCCTAAACCATTTTTCATTTTGGTTTGGGTTATATTCAAATCTTATTCCACAAAAACATTGCCCAACATTTTGCACACATAATAGGCCTATTGTGAGGTTGCACTGAATCAAATATCAAATGTTCCAAATGGCATTTTAATCAAACCAAATCAGCAACTTCAAATTTTCAGAAAATTGTAAAACAAATCTACTGTAACACATCACAGTAAAAAAAAAAAAGCTTTGAGAAAGACTCTGCTAGGGTCGAAGCGTCAGGCCATGCATTTACACCATCGGTTCTTTTTGTTGGTAAGTTATTTGCAACAGCTAACTCTATTTTCTAAAAAAATAAATATTTAAAAAAAAAAAACAGCTAAACTCAATTGAGTTAATCAAATCAAACCACAGTGAACCACAAAAAAAACGGGGAAGGCAAGAGACGGAAAAGAAAACCAGGCAATTACATCAATCTCAGCGTCTGCGATCAATGCAAACTGCTCTACGGTTTCTCAACACGGCAAATACGCCAGTGGCACGACAGATTTTACAAGGTATACAGACTTCATCACCTTGTTCCCAAAAAGAGTTTACTTGTGCGTTCCAGGGCTTCTCTGGCAGGCAAGGCACTACACTGGTTGTAAGAGAAACTTTACATTAGTGTACCTTAACTACAACATCAATATTTTTTAATAATAACAGCTGAACGAGTGTGCAGCAAGCGTTCAGGGGTGTGAGCGAGTGCTCACGTATGTGCCCATCGCTGTCTTTATACCAAAAGTTTATAAAAATCTTATGTTGCAACCTCCATAAAATGTGACATTTGATTTTGTTTCTCCACGGAGCTTTGAATAGAAATCGAGCCAGCAGGAGCATCCAGGCTCTGTGGCTCTTCTGTAATCAAACGTTTATAAAAATCTTCCGTCAAAACCTCCATTTTAAAAAGGGAATCCTTAAAAAATAAATCAGGAAAATGTTTGAGGATGGCAATCCTTAAAGTGCAGGAAAACAAATTGCGTCCAGGGACCAATTTCATAGAGCTGCTTAAGCAAAAAATTTGCTTAAGCACGAAAATAGCTTGCTTATTTTACACATGTTACTGGCCAAAATTTCATGCCATATACATTGCTTGTGACTGGTATTTAGTTGTTGCTTACTTAGCATAACAATTAAGTGGAGTCTTGGCCGGTAATCTGATTTTACTAAGCAAGGATTTTTTTGCTTTAGCAAAATTGTGTGCTTAAGCAGCTCTATGAAATTGGGCCCACGCTCTCTGGCTCGTTTGTAATCATGTGAAGTCACATAGTCTATACATTCAACCGACTCATCCATCCAATCCAGAAGAAAGAAGAAAAAAAGAGAAAAAAAGGACAACCAAACTGTCTATAACCACGCAGCTGTCAAGCTGAAATCCAACATGACCTTTGAACTGAGCATCGGGAGAGGTAGGGCCTACATGTGTCCAACCACTCATATAAAATGTGCAAATAGTAGTAACCTTAATATAACAACCAGAGACGGTATGTTTGACTGTCTGTCTTGGCCATCGTTGCACTTTGACGCTCAGTACATACCAAGGAACAGTAGTTTTAAAGCCATTGGACACTTTCGGTAAACAGTATTGTCCAAAGGCCCACACTTCGTGTATCACAACTTATATAAAAAATAACAAACCTGTGAAAATTTAGGCTCAATCGGTCATCGGAGTCGGGAGAAAATAACGTGAAAGCCCACCCTTGTTTCCGCACGTTTCGCGTGTCATAACATGTGTTTAAAATAAATCTGTAATTCTCGATATCAAGAATTGATAATTGTTTTAATGTTTTCTCAAAAAGTAAAGCATTTCATGGAATAATATTTCAAGAGAAGTCTTTCACCATTACCTTCTGTAAACCCTGTAAGTTATTTGTAAATCTGTGATTTTTTTTTTTTTTTTTTCTGTTTTGAAAGTGTCCAATGGCTTTAAAGAAGTTGCGTAAACACTGGTAGATCAAAATCTACTTTTTATTGGTCAACCTTTTCACCTTTTTTCCTTACTTTTCTTTTCGTTACGTGTGCGGAGAGCAAGTTTGTGTCAGGGGTTGTTATTCAATAGCATGATAAGGAGATTTGTTTTTAAAAGAAGAAGACTTGTAGTTTTTGCTTATGACTCCATCAGCTATGGGCTGATTTTGTTAGGATTTCAAAACACAAGGAAGCTCTGTAATGAACTATTCAAAAACAAACCTTTGCTGTGAAAGTTCTACGTAAACAAACTGTTCACTCAAAAAAAAAGATTTCAGAGGGTTATAGACTTAGTTAACAACACCACTAATATCAATCTACAGGTTTGATTAAAACAAGCGTAGAACAAAATTTTGAATGGGAAAATCCACAGGCAAGTTACTGGAGTTCGACCAGTGGGATTCGAACCCACCCAAAGTGTAGAGTCTTAATGTGATGGCAAGTTCACCTCTCAAAAAAATGTGAATGCCATGGGAGGGCAATGAAAAACTACAGACCTAATGTAACTAAACAAAATTTATATTCAACAAAAAAAAATCATACAAAAATAAGGTCACTCCCTAGCTCCCCCGAAAAACAAATTGGTAACAAAAAACACACACTGGACACCAATCGGACACCACAACCCAAGACAATCATTACCCCCCCCCCCCACCATTCCCTCCCACCCCACCTCACCCATACCATATCAAAGCACTATCAACTAAATGCATACATGAGATCTGTCTGCATGCAAAAGGTTGGAGGTAATCTTCTCTTTACAGGGCCAAGCAAGAGTTAAACGTGTCATCTCGTTACAGACTTAATTAATTAAGTTGCGAGGTTTATTAAGGGTAGCGGACTAGGTTTTCGAGCCGGCTTGTTCATTGATGATAGATTAGATCATGTGGAGTGACTGGGAAAGGGTGGTGTGAGGGGGGAGTGTCCCCCACAAAAAAATCTTGAATGTTGTTGTTTTGATTCAGGGGTTAAAAATGACTTGAAACATTCCCAAATTATGAAAGAAACATAAATGTTTTAAAATATTGAAAGTCCAACCATGGAGTGGACTTTTAAAAAAAAACAAGCTTACCTTCAATGAAGTCGCTTCCAATCAAAGTTTGCAACAACAATAAATTTCCAGTAATAACCTCCAACCTTCAACTGCAACCCCCGAAAAAATAATGAAATATTATATCCAGAGACGAAAAAAAGCCAGCACTCAGATTTCACACGACGGACTATTTTTCCGATGAGTTGATTCTGCCCGAGTTGATGATGCACTAATTTCAAGGTATCTCTGACCTAGCATATACACCTCAGTTGTGGTTGGTTTTTATTATCAAAGTCTTCTTGTAGTATAGATAAGATCCTTTGGCGAGGAGACTGTACCACAGATCTCCAGCAAGTGCTTTGAATCCTACATGTTATGATACTAGGAATATATCAGGCCTCGGCTCATGAGGATGTGTCTAGAAAACCGTGCAGTGTTTTTTGTGCTGATTGCGGGGCCCCCGTCATTCTGCTTGTCGGACCAGTGACATTATGCTAGTGGCTGTGCCAGGGATAATGGATAGGGACAAGTGCACGGAATGAATCCATGCGGATGGACAGAGATGAACCTTCGCATCGTGCCGTCACCGTTGCTCGACACCACCGAAATAAAATCCCAACATTTTCAACTTTGACACACCATCTTTAACATTTCCCACGGCTTGGCAAGTATCTTTTATTACAAAATTTACAAGTTATCGTCACTCAATGGAGTGATCGATTAATAAATCTCCCCTATTCTATGTAGTGGAACAATCCGTGCTAGCATCACTGCCAGTCCACTTGGAGTGTACCATTTCTCGCTTCTGCATGGCAGGGCACAAGCCGAGGGTGAAAAGGCTGGATGATGCGTGTCTAATTGACATACAAATAATATCATAATAATGATAAAACTTGGTGGTGTGGAGACATATGTTTTGTCAACTGTAAAATAGCCGTTTCTCTATTACTTAAGAATTAAACTATTGGGTGGGTAGTATCTAAAGACTATGCATACAGCAAACAAAGCAATTTATATAGTAGGTAACTGTTCAGTGGGACTGTGTAGAAATGTTTTGGAACTGTTACAATACAAAAACATGTAAACTAACTGCTGTACAAAAAATTCAATTAATTGAATCATGGGCGAGCAGAGTTTGAATCTCAAAATCAGTCATCCGACTTTTCTTTCCTCACCTGTGATTTTGTTGCAGTTTTTTCTTTCTGCTAATCATGTTTGCCTTTACTAGTACAGTGGTTTAGTTTGCTTTTCTGATATTCTGTGGCTTTACAACCAGAATAAATGAACAAAATTAAGGAGCTAAACCACAAGCACAACAAAGACCTCAAAGGCAGTTTTCCAACCATCCGAGCCACAATTGCAAATAAACTTTGAAAATAACAACTACATGTCAACCAGTAAAGCAGCACATTCAAGGCTAGTTTAGAATTAAATTCCTGATGAGGGTTAAAACTCACTTCTCAAAATTAAATCCCCCAACAAATTATAAGAAGGCAGTCACATAGACATGGGTTGGAGGGTTAGCATTAGCAAAAAATAGTCAAGACTCGGACCATTAACTGTTATAATGGCTCGTAATGTTGGTTTAATGACATTACACAAGGCTAGGTTTCCCGATGCATATCAAATGGAAATTTGTTATAATCTCTGCATGCTATGATCAAGGTATAGATAGAGCGCGTTTTCCAGCGGGCTGTAATGGACTGAAATGGTCTGTATCGTACTCAACAGGGTATGCTCTGCAACGATAGAACCAGGAAGCTATACAAAAAAAACGTTGTACCTCGCACGAAAACGCTTTGTGCAAAAAAAATCAGTTCTCAGCATGTACTTGCTTTGTGTGGATTATACATCCGGGTTATTTTAAGCAAATCACAATGTTTTGATAATTTCAAACTTTGATGTACTGTAAGTGTTTTTAGGAGACATTGTTTTTGCGCTGTCACAAAAGGAGAGCAACGTTTTTGTGCAGACACATTGATATTCAACTCAATTCAACTTTCTATTTTAAGAAATATGTGAACACAAGATAATAGATATAACTTTTGCAAACTGCTTACCAACCCAAAGGACCTATGGTATAAATGCAAAACAATAGTTAACGGACGACATTTCGTCCCTAGCAGAGTCTTCCTTTCTCCGACCCTGACAATTTTTTGCAAATAAATGAACAAATAGCACAAAGTAAGAAGTTCCCTAATAAGGTGACTCCAGTGTACAGGTTAGCTCTCACTGGAAGACATTGAGAAATGAGTAAGTGGCCAAAACAAGAACCAAAACGAGAACCACGCTCGTACTATAGCAGCAGTCAACTCTTATTGAGTCACATTAAAAGTCTCTATTGCATTACGAACGGCTACATGTGATGAGTTAGCGGAGACCACAGGTTCGCTCCACTCCGCCATCCATTATCCAATATCTTCCAAGATTTGACATAATTATGTTGGAACCAATCGAATTACATTTAATAATGTGCAAGTACACTCAGTTGTCGAGGTTGGGGGGAATTCCAATGTGCTAGACAATTTCCACAGTAAACGAAAAAAACTACAATCACATTTGACTTCGGTTTGTGTATTCCGAACTGCGTTTGTCTTCAGGCCTTTTTCCCCCCCCGTCAGTGGTGTAATCTAATTTGTTGTTCAATGTTTGATAATAGAAGAAAGCAATCTTTTTTAAGTCATTGGTTATTCTTGAGTCTCCCTTACAGCATGAAAATGTTAAGATCTAAATGACCCAATGAAGAGGAATATTTTGCCTTAAGTTTGTAATTATTTGAATGAGATTCAAAAGAAAGATTGCAAAGCTGGTGGTGACAAATCAGGTTTTTCTTCTTCTGAAAGATTTTATTCATTATAAAAATAACGTTTCATAGTTATACATTTGAAGAGTGTGCAAATCAATAAGATTGATCCAAGATGCCCACTCAAACCTGAATGGTTATAAAGACAGTCATGGTGGAAAACTTCCCTTGAAGTGACTTTTTAAGGAAATGTTTGAATTTTTGAGAGATAAAAGTTTGTGGCGATGACTTATCATCAGATACTTTTTGAAAAATCATGCAATATCCCTTTAAGATGAATTTGCAGGAGAATAAAAAAAATCCCGTCTGGCACAAAGGCCCCTACCCCGCTGGCTCTACACTCAAGTATAAAATGTTTGAAACAAAAGACACCCATTTCAACACAAAAATATGACACTGGATACTTCCAGACAGGCGGTAAATATTCTACCTGTGGATTTGAAATGACTGGAATTCCAGCATACGACTAAAATGTCAGGGTGTCATTTGATACGCTACAGTCTTTGGAGTCGTCCGAGGTTTTAAATTAACGTCCCAGGCTTTGAATTAACGTGTATTTAAACTGAATAATGGAATCAAATTAAAGCCAAGGCTTGTAGCTATAACAAGGACCATTAGTGATTAATCAGTGACTAGTCTGAGCTAAAAAATAATTAATAATGGAATTCAACAACTGGTGATGTCGATGCAACCATTGTAAAACTTCGCCTTGGAAATAATTATTACCGTTCAGAAGCGGTTTTTATTTTTATTATTATTTTTTTTTTAATGCATGCCTTGCTTTACTGACCTTTTGTAGATTTGACAGACAGTTTTTTTTGTTTACTATTCTAGAGGCCAAACAAATCCAGGCAGGAAACTATGTCATTGAAAAAGTAGGAATATTTGTCCAGAACAAGGGCTGATCTATAAGAACTATGGTGTACATTGTAGGCTTGTACATTGTACATCTAGTCATAATTTCTCAGATTTTTTTTCAAAGGCAAAAACAAAATTTGAAATCGTATTTAAGTATAGGAAAAACATCATGCCTGTAGATCACATTATCTCCCATTAAACTACTAGCTTCATAATTCACTCTGATTTAAAAAATTCACATAAGAATGAGCACATATAGTTAAAAAAAACCTGCTCAGCAGGAAATACTGCTGAATTGGATACTGCAAAATTGGATAAGAACAACGGTTTTGTAGCTGCTGATCTAATGTATGTTTGCTAAGCAATATTTTTTTTTAGAACTTCTGAATTGTACCCAATCTACCACCAGCAATCAGAACAATCTGCAGGATGGTGTGGGTAAAATGGTCAATTCTAGAAATGACAGCTTCATTATTTTGTCCTTGTACAACTATGTTTATTACCGTACATACAACAAGAGTTATCGTCAGCAACATTTACTTTACTTTACTAAGAAGACGTGCAGTAATTCACATAAAAGCTGAATAAGGGTTTACGAGGGGTGTATTAAAAAACACGAATACATCGGGGACGCAAGATCTGGACAAAAATATGGTAGTGCCATCACAGATGGATTTACTTTTATGGCAAATTGATGAAAAGACTTGTGATTAACTGTTGTAGAGGGGAGCAGCGGCAAAAGGAAGTATTATATGCTCACTTCTTCAGTATTTACTTCTCTCTGTTAAGAATGATTTGTTTTCTTGAAGACGGACTGACCATCTGAGATATAAATAAATAATTAAAGCGGGGGAAAGTGGAGGGATTTACAGCTATTTAGGGAAGTGGAGCAAACTGGAGGTAAAGTAGGTTAATCCACCGTGCAAACTACAAAAGGAGGAGCAATATCTCCAGTTTAAAGAACTTTTCATCATCAGTGCATTGATGAGACACATGCACATCTCTTAAGAACACTGCCGTCTCCTCAAGATGCAGTATAATTTTAATATCAAATATTTTTGCTATTTCTCGTCGGGAGACAAATACACCACATCAAAGTGCAGGTTTGTTGTCGGCATTGGGAAAATAACTTATCATGTGGTCTACTGCATCTGAAAAATATCGGGTCTGCTCCGAAATCAAATCAAGTAAGAGATATAATGAAGTCACAGAGGCGTTGTGTAACCATGCGTAAGAAAGGGTTTCATAAAAGATTTGTATTTAAAGCCATTGGACACTTTCGGAACAGGAAAACAAAATCACAGATTTACAAATAACTTACAGAGTTTACAGAAGGTAATGGTGAAAGACTTCTCTTGAAATATTATTCCATGAAATGCTTTACTTTTTGAGAAAACATTAAAACAATTATCAATTTTCGATATCGAGAATAACGGATTAATTTAAACACCATGTCATGACACGAAGAAACGTGCGGAAACAAGGGTGGGTTTTCCCGTTATTTTCTCCCGACTCCGATGACCGATTGAGCCTAAATTTTCACCGGTTTGTTATTTTATATATAAGTTGTTATACACGAAGTGTGGGCCTTGGACAATACTGTTTACCGAAAGTGTCCAATGGCTTTAAATATAAACAAAAATCCTCCAGAAAAAGAAGAAAATTTTATTGAAAGCCAGACACTCAAAGTCTCAAGGTCCATTTCAAAGCTGCAGTATAAGAAGTTACTAAATTGTAGTACAGACCGTGTAACCATTGTTTGCAAAAACAGTTATATTGTACATTCTAGGGCCTTTCTGGCAGGCAATATGCTACACTGGTCACAGGCCTATAAGACATTTTATATTTTGGGTAACAATTTCGACATTAGTTCAAGAGACATCAAAACAGCATCTGAGCAGGTTTGAGATGTGCCCATTTTCTTCAAGTCACAACGTAATGAAACTCAGTTTATGCATTATCCATAAAAGTTTGACTGTTGTATCTGTCCTATATGGAAATAAATATAAGACGGGTACATTGATTGTTGCTGCTTAGTATCTCTTGCAACCTGTGGAAATTTAATGGTTCAAATCCAAACACCATTGCTACACGTTCAAGGAAAATGATGTTTAAATAAAATGAAAAACTTCAGTTTGGTAGGCGTTGCGCAACATGCAAGGTTACACCATATGGAAGTGCTTTTAAGTGAAACAAAAATAGCGATATGACATCAATATGGCCTCTTTATCTGAATTCTGAAACTCTAGATCATCAACTCCGAACTGTCTGCCAATCTGCCTTCATACTCTATTGGTAACACCCGATATTTAAGTTGGACACATATGTCAAAGAAGTTGATGGGATAATTTGAAACCACTCCATAATAACAGGTTTCCGGTGTAGGACCACTGGAGTTTAGTAACAGGTCGTCAAGTGTTCTGTGGGGGGGGAAATATTCTCCGCATGTCGAGGGACTTCAGTCACAGGATATGATACTGTAATTATGACAGTCTCGCTATTATGAGCTCAACACCATTAGTGGGAAATTTATCCCCGTTGTTGATACCAGGAGATCGATTGATAATGAATGTCAACCGGACAAACAATAAGGTTTAATAAAGAGCAGGTTTTAAAGGAACATTACAGAATTGAATTTTGATAACAAAACAGTTGCTGGCAGTGTAAGCACTTTATGAAATCCGACCATATACATAAACTTACAAACCTGTAGAAGTTTGAGATCGATCGGCCGTCTTGGTCACGAGAGAGTAGTGAAAAACCGATTACATATTTTGCAGTGCATCGATGCCAAATGAAAAATGCGAAGTTAGATTATTTATTTCTCATAAAATATGACATTTCAGACAGAAATATTTCAAGGG
The DNA here is from genome assembly GCF_902459465.1 of Asterias rubens. NCBI lineage: Eukaryota > Metazoa > Echinodermata > Asteroidea > Forcipulatida > Asteriidae > Asterias > Asterias rubens. Next base: position 6,824,302 of record NC_047079.1, on the reverse strand, counting down.
ATGTTTTCAACTATCATCATCATTAGACCGTGTAAGTTTTATGTAAATCTGTGATCTTCATGATTTTTGTTCCTGGAAGGGGTTACAGATATTTTGGTTTTCAATGTAATGCTGATTTTATACTTTTTTTAAAGGTACATTGAAAGTCACATGTGCAAATTTCAGCTGAATACAGTGTCTACTTAATGAGAAAACGGCAAAAAACCTGTCACAGTATTTTTCACTAGAACGTCAAGTCCATCCACATTTTGTTAGGTGACAGCAGGTACAATTTGATTGATTGATTGATTGATTGATTGATTGATTGATTGATTGATTGATTGATTGATTGATTGATTGATTGATTGATTGATTGATTGATTGATTGATTGATTACGGATTGATTGATAAACTGATACCAGTATCAGAGGTAACAGAAGGTACTTTTCCGGTAAATTTTATTTTTTTCATTTATTTATAAATTCTTGTTGTGAAGGCTGCGAAGCCAAGGTTTCTCTGAACGGGGAAGACCCCCCCCCCTCCACAGAGAGAAGACAAGGGAGGAAGTTTCAGTTTATAAAACCTAGTTTTTCAAAAGTTGGCCAACTCGCAAGTATCCAGTGATATATTAGAGTTTAACATTTTCAAACATCCGTACGAACAACTCCAATTCCGTCAGGTTTTTTGTTCAGAACTTGAGAAGGAGCGCCAGCAGTCACGTCCATTGACCTGACATGACCATTTAGGATGATCAATGACATTGGTTTGGCGTCGCTCTGCCTCCGTCCAAGACCTGAAAGAGCTACTCTATCTCCGGATGGTATTAAACCACTCCAAGAAACATGTTGTTGAAAAGTGTTTGTCGATTCCCCCCGTCCCCCCTCCCCCGATTGGCATTTGGCATTTAACAAAAAATATCAAAGGTAGGTTACTGATTGACTTTCTGGAGTCAAACTAGGAATCCCTGATCTCAAGTCTTCACTTTAGAACAAATAAGAAGGGGGTCGAAGGAGGGGAAGCATTTGCCCTCCCAGTCTTGTCAACTTAAAGATCATGAGCTCATTTTTGTTGCTACTGAATTCTTTGCTTACGATCACAATCACAGAATTGTTGCGCTAGCTTTGTAAGCGAAGAATACCTAGTAAAACAACTCCTTAAAACCAAACATAGAAATCCAAAACATGCACACACACAAACTAAATTACTTTGGAAAAAAGAACCTAGCGACCTTGAGGGATTCTGAAGGTCACTTGATTCAAATTAGTTTGTCTAATTCCTGGGTTGGCAAATCCTCCTGAGGAGACAAACGATATTTTGAAATGAGACAATTAGTAAAGTCAGACAAACCAACAAGAGATCTTGTGTCTGCTAGAGGCTCTCTCGCTGACTCGTCTTTCTCGACGATGACAAAAGTTTGAAACAGAAGTGCTTAGTGTCTTGACGCCTAGAGTTTAACGACCTGCTTTGAACTGGATATGATTAAAGGGCTACAATCAGAAATGAATTAACTGAGGTGTTTAGAAAAAGCCTTTCCAAGAATGTAATTTTGCATTTTTGGTTTTGAAACGAAATGACAGAAAACTGCACAAAAACAATGCCTTCAAGGATTTGTAAAGTTTGTAAGCTCTTAACCAAGTCAGTTTCCTTTGTGAATTATTACTTGATATTTGAAATAAAGAAATGCACCTCTTTGAGGTGATCCCTCTTCTGCCGCTTCCAAGGTTGTATTGTAAACTTGGGTGTGATCCCTGGCTATATGGCAGTTACAGGTTGTATGGCTTTTGACTGGCACCCCTGACCAATTATATTGACATAATAGTGACTGCCAACAGTAGAGTTAGATAGCTCAGTTGGTTGTGAGCTGACACTCAATCCAGAAGTCACAGGTTCAAGTCACACTCTAGTTGTTTTATGTTTGCTTAACCCCAAAAATGTTTTAGATATCGGTGAGAATAAATTTCTTGAACTTCAGCTGTTAATGTTAATGTGGCTTGGTCCAATTTTCTTGACATATTTTCCAATGTTATTGACAGGTGCATTCCTAAATTTAAAATTAAGGACCCTGCTGCTCCTGGTTGGATTGATGCCGAAGTGCGGCACTTGCAAAACAAAAAGAAATCTGCTTGGAAGAAAGCTGTGGCGTCCAATTTGGCTCAGCATTGGGCTACTTTTCGCAAGCTTCGTAATACTTATAAGAATCTTTTAACTTTGAAGTATAAACAGTACATTAATAATCTTGGGTCCACGCTTGCTGATAATCCAAAGAGATTTTGGTCATTTTTTAGGCAAAAAACTAAATCTAAATCTCTTCCCCAAATGGTCAAGAATGACAATGGGCAGACTGCCACGGATGCCAAAGACAAAGCCACATTGTTCAATGCTTATTTTCATTCAGTGTTGACTCCTCCTAAAAACTATGATGCTTTACCTCATGTTGTCGCATATAGACATGATATGTTGGGTTCTATTTCCATCAGCGAAAGTGATGTACTTGTAATACTTAATAATTTAGATGTCACTAAAGCTATAGGCCCCGATGGACTATCTCCTCGATTGCTTAAGGAATGTGCTAATCAAATTGTATCTCCTTTGAGTCATTTATTTAACCTGTCTTTGTCTACCAAAGAATTACCAAGTGACTGGTTGAGGGCTAATGTCGTTCCAATTTTCAAGAAAAAAGACAAGAGTTGTGTGGAAAATTATAGACCAGTTTCGTTACTTTGCGTATGTTCCAAGGTTATGGAAAGGGCCATTTTTAATACCATATTTCCTGCCATTCAGGGTGAACTTCATCACTTACAGCACGGGTTTGTCAAAGGCCGCTCCACTGTTTCCCAACTTTTGTCTGTTTATCAAGAGGTCAGCTGTGTTTTGGACAAAGCCGGGCAGGTCGATTTGGTTTACCTCGATTTTTCTAAAGCATTCGATAGCGTTTCTCACAAATTACTTTTACACAAATTACAGAGTTTTGGGTTCCATTCTAACTTACTAGAGTGGTTCAATTCATACTTACGTAATCGCCAACAAAGGGTGGTTGTTGAAGGGAGTAGTTCTGAATGGCGCCCCGTTGTATCGGGGGTTCCACAGGGTTCTGTTTTAGGTCCGCTTTTGTTTCTTTTGTATATAAATGACATGCCCAGTTCCGTTCAACATTCCACTGTAGCTTTATTTGCTGATGACTCTAAATGCTTTAAGTCCATTAAAAACACATCGGACTGTAGGCTTCTTCAGAATGACCTAGATTCTTTGTATTCGTGGAGTGTTGAATGGGACTTAAGCTTTAACATCCAGAAGTGTCAAACTATGTCTATTTCTAGACGTAAACAGTGTGTTAATTTTGATTATAGCTTGAATAATTCTCATCTTGAAAGAACAGACTCTTTTCGTGATTTAGGTGTAGATATTTCTGTTGATTTTATTTGGAATTCTCAAATTAATCGCATTACTGCCAAGTGCAATAGAAAGTTGGGTATGATTAAACGCACTATTGGTTACGACGCTCCTAGCAGAGTTTCTAAATCTCTCTATACTGCATTAATTAGAAGTGACCTAGAATACTGTAGTTCAATTTGGAGCGGAACTTCAAAACGTAATATAAAACTTGTTGAAGGTGTCCAGAGACGAGCCACCAAATTCATTTTGCATCGTCCTCAAGATGACTATAAGACCCGGTTAGAACAGCTTTCAATTTTACCACTCTCTTTTAGAAGGGAAATTTGTGATCTTATTTTGTTTTTTAAATGTAAATACGGTCAAATTGACATAAATGTTAATAGATATGTAAGTTTTAATGTTACACAGGGCCGTCCTGCCACTAGACTGTCTTCTGATCCCTTCAAATTATCAGTTCCTCGTTGTAAAACAGAATCCCATAAGTCGTTTTATTTTCAGCGGATTGTCCCCATGTGGAACCAGCTTCCGCTGTCGGTCAGATCTAGCGTGTCCTTGTCAGCATTTAAGACTCTTCTTCTCCAATTTTACAGGGACAAGTTTGCATCTGACTTTTCAGCGGATGATGTCTGCACTTGGGTGTCGCACTGCCATTGCTCTTCTTGTCGTCTGTAATTGTCAGTCCCGCCTTAAAGCGCTCCCTCTTTTTTGTGGGTTGGGTGGTTTTTTGCTATGGGGTGGGTTTCAGGGGACATTTCTTGTGACAGGACGGCTTTGTAGAGGTGCTGGTCACCTGTTCCTCCTCGTCACTCACTGGCTTGGTATTTTTTATAGCTAATTTGATTCTTTATTTCTTTATGTATCGATTTGTATTTCTATATTTTTATGCCAGTGTAAAGTCTAATAAAACTAAACTAAAACTAACTGACGAAATCATCAAGCCAAACCGAAAAGTCTCCAACAATTCCCAACAAACGGAGATGAACTAATTAACTTCACAGAATGATCTGCTCCTCCATGACATAAACACAAGCTCAACATAACGATGTATGCTCCTTAAGGCAAAGCTTTGTAAATTCTATAATCCGCCATGTGAAGAGCATCTTCAACTTTATCCCATCCAAATAAATTGTGTCTTAATGCTACTTGAACATCTTCATCAAAACAGTACCCTCTAGCAATAAGAAACATCTAGGCTTCATTACAAAAACATTCTCAGAAAACATGTTGTGTCTTATGAATTCTTGTCAGTAAGTCCTTCTGCAGAATCACAAATTATATCTTCAAGACATGGAATTATTTATTAATAATCTTAAGAGGTCAGAGTCAAGCCAATATCAGGCACTTAATTATTTCTCATCATATACATGTACCAACAGATGAAAATAAGAGCTTTAGGGTTATTTTTAATGTTAACGACCCGAACCAGCTGCTGTGCTTTTTAAGGTTTTGGGATACAGATTTCTCGAAGATGACTTCATTTCAGAGGAAACAATATTCACAGGGGAAAATAAAATAGTTCCCGTAAAGCTTTCAGACAGATATTTAACAATGACGTTTTGTATCCTAGATTTTCGGTGATATATCAAAAACAAGTAAATTTGTTTAAATGAATCTCTCACAGGTAAGCTTTCTTTTCATATACACTAAGTTACCTGTTCATGTTTGTTGCGTTGTTTTTTGCCTTTAGAGCAAGACTCTGCAAGAGTTGAAACATCAGGCCGTTAACTATTTTGTTGCCTTTATTTTATATCTACATTTATATAGGATTAAAACTATCAAACGATTCCAAAAAACACAGGTACTCTTTCCCTTTAAGCCACTATGTCAAATGACTCTGTGAAAAGAAGCTTGGTTGAATCACCCAGTCCTTCCCGACTCTGATCGCCCCAAGAGCAAAGATGGATATCTTTCTTCATTGCCTTAAAACCGGGAACTTCTTTTGTAGACTGGATACATATTTGCACAGAATCCTGGAGCCATCCCATAAAAAAAAAATTTAAAAAAACTATGTGTATTTTATGAGCGGCTCGAGGAATTTGAGATGTGTTTCTGATGGAGATGAATGGATACAATTTAAGGAAGCTACAGGAGCTGCCAGGAGGCAAGAGAAGACATCAGATAAGAAACTCCTTCACACTCAACGAAAGACTCTCTTTGGACAGTGTTCAAACACAAAACTGCTAAAAAAGAGAGATGATAATCAATCATTTGTACATAATAAGCTAAGCAATATCCTAAGCATTATCATTTGTGCTAAGAGAAATTGTTCATAGAGAAATTGTCAGATAAGAAACTCGTTCACATTTAACAGGAGCCTCTCTCTAGGCATTGTTCAATACCAAACTGCTAAAAAAATTAGGATGGTATTCCATCCTTCGTATGAAATACCAGCGTTCGACCTTAACAATGGTCTGCTGGCCAAATGCCAGTGGAAACCGCGGCGGACCAGCTGAAACATCTTGCCAACTGGTCCGGATGACCAGTCAAAAATATCGGCAGCGGTACTACAGAACTATGACTGTTTATTTGTTATTTTCAGGCTCGAATAAAACAAAAAAAACATATACCATTATTACTTTTTGTCCTAAGAAATTTTTTCACATCATACTATCTTCCTTAGACATTGTCCAAAAACAAAACTGCTGAACAAAAGTTGAGATGTAACCCATCCTTTGTATGAAATACACTAAGCAGTATGCTAAGCATCATATATGTGCTTAGTGAAACTTACTCTACTGAAACTGGTCACAGGTGTTGAATTACAAAAATCGTAATACACAGGTTTTTATACTCAGCGCTAATGATCACACCCCGTAGACATCTTATATGGCTCGTTTTATGACAGGTATAAAGAGCTATGTTTGGATTACAGTTTTAAAGTACATAGTATCTTTGAAGTTGGGTTGAATAACACCTAAGATAAAAAAAATAAATCTTACTTGTTCCCCTCTTTAAAAATACTAATAGACCTACAGTGATTCTAGCGACCCCCCATCATAACATTTGACTGAAGAATTCACACTGCTGGTTTTCAGGATGTATAGTCTTGACTTGAAATGATGACATTCCCTACTGATTGTAGCAATACCAACACGGCCGGATACTTGCCCATGGTCAGACAATTGAGGGAAGAGCATCCAGGTTAAACAAATGTGACAGAGAAATTGCAGCACAAATTACAGATATTACTTGAAATCTACTATCAAAGCCCACATTAATCTCCCAATTCATGTCCATAAATCTTCTTAGTAGATTAATAATTTGTTTCTTGCAAGTATTAATGTATCCTTTTCTTTGTTATGCGCTTTGATCATGTTTTGGAAAAGCGCAATATAAATACCTTTCATTTATTTATTTATTTACAAAAAATTGAGACCATGTTGAAATCACAGAGCATACTGGTGAAAAAGAGGACAGGATTATCATTTCAATGTGCTCTCCAGCGTACATTTGTGAAATACTGCTTTCCAAAACACTCCTCATAAAGTTTGCAACGACTAAAAATTCCCCACACATACCGAGAACTTTCAGAGGACGTGGATTCTAATTTGAATGTGCTTTCCAATGAATCATTGATGGGCAATAACACATGCAGCTGAACGCAGGAAACATCATGTCGATGAACTGGTCCGAGGCTGTCTCAGAGCTGTCTCAGAGCTGTCTCAGAGCAGAGTGACTTATTAAAAAAAAGAACGAAAAACTTCAAAAGAGAAGAAAAATGTCAGAGGTGAATGCGTCTCCCTGATTCTTCTTTTGCTCGTAGACCTTTTTTTTCCCGCAGCACAGGTAACTGACCGCCAGACAATGTGGTTAACTTCCAATCTGAAGTTGAACTTAATTCCTGTCTATTTTTAGGTAAACAAGATCATCAACAGGGAATCTTTTAAACCTTTTTGTTTCTGGAATTGATCCTTGAAGTCTGAAGCTTATGGTATAGATGATCAGCTTGCGTCAACCTTTGATAGATAGTAGTGAAATCCAAATTGAAAATAAGAAAGAATTACTTGCTAAGTTTTCTTGAGGCATTTATTCATCACAACATGTGTGGAAGTCTTAAATCTGAGAGACGATATTTGTAATAGACTGTGCAAGTCTCGGGTGTAGCAAAACAAGAAAACATGTCGAACGAAGACTGTATTTTTGTATGAATGCAAATCTTCATTTAACTTCTAATTATTCAAAATCCTTGACGATAAAAACACATAGCAATTTGGTATGAATAAAAAATATTGCCTAACAATTTTCTGCTAAGTAAAAACAGAGCGGCAACCCAACCAAATGAAGCCTTTCTTCCACCAGGCACCTGAAAAAACCCATTATTCTATGCTACAAGGGTGCTTTTTCTCATGGTTGTACCCGCAAGTTTACAATTCATATTTATATTTATAGTTACTCTTATTATTCTATGCAAAAAGGGTGTTTTTTTTTATGTTATTTTTTTCTCGCAACTTTGATGATCAATTGAGCCCAAAGTTTTTAAAAGGTGTGGTATTCATAAATATGTTAGAATAAACAAATTGAGGATACTGCTCTTTGACAATTAACAAAAAGTATACCCTGCCTTTATGCACATAACAGTTGCTCAGAACAAAACGATTTTACTAATTAGAATGAGGCAAGCAACTTGCAACTGGGCCCTGGTTATGGTGTCGGGGGGGAAGGGGGGAAGGGGGGGGGCAAGGAGAAGGGGGGGGCAGGGAGAAGGGGGGTTCAGCACTATCTGCCTGATGTTTGTCTCTTGTTACGCCCCATATATTTTATAACTCTCTGTTTCTCTCTTCCTTCCTGGAATATTTCAGGATCAATACTTTCTCCTGAATGCAAATAATCCGCAATGGAGGAAGCTTAATGGAGGCTGGGGTTTGAGGTTGTTTTCTATCAACAAAGAGAGTGGCAAATTAGAGAAGAGTTCCGGTTTCGCTAGATCAGATTTCTTCCTTTTTAGCTCACTACCTATTAACAGAGTACAGGAAAGGTTGCAGACATGGTGAAGTGTTGCTTTCATAGAAAGAAGGAACAGGAAAAAAATGCAATATTTTAATTTCATCTACGTGTGGAGCTGATTTCTATATAGTCCTCTATCAAAATTATAAATACTGTGCAGACATAATGCTTAACAATAATTGTCTGCTAAGCAGAAATGAACTGGACACAAGTCACAAATTGTACATGCGACATGGTATTTTTTTTTTACTTTTGTTGTGCTTAGGTACTTTTTTTCTGCTTATGCAGCTCTATGAAATTGTACCCAGTGCTAATTTCATATAGCTGATATAAGCAGAAAATACAGCTTGATAATTTTCTTTGCTAAGCAAAAATTGAGCGGGGCACAAGTCACACCAATGTAACTCAATGTAATTTCGGCTCACCTGAGTCTGTGAAGCTACAATGGTTGTGCTTAACAAGGTTTTTGTCATTACAGGTTTTATGAAATTGGGCCCAGGTCATTTATAAAGTGGTATTTCCCAGAGGAAACGTCTAATTAAGTCAATGGAACTTGATGAGGGTAAGACCCTCAAGCTGACCCTCTAAGTTGCACTTTTTCCAGGGCATCCTAAAGCGAAGTCCCCCTGAAAAACAAATGAAGGAAATCTAATGGAATTCCGCCTGTGTCTCCACACAGAGTTAAGACGTTACCCTAAAGATAAGACCCCTATCTATAAAGCCATCTGCTCTGAACTCTTATTAAAGACTCAAATCAATACCGACCAGCAGCATTCTGACCATGCAAGGTTTAATAACTCTACTTCTGTAAAACCGGATACCGGCGATAATCTTAGTTTTCATCGTTAACTTCTGAGGGATTGGGAAATGACGAGCTGACTGTGGTCCTGCTGACTAGTAACTAACACAATTAACTGTAAATCAAGGTCTTCAAATGTGTGTGTTTGGGCAGGGACTTAAAGCATTTAAGCATTAAAGAAAGGGAAGGTACACCTTTGGTAATTACTCAAAACAAATATTAAATTAAAAACTGACTTGGTAACGAGCATTGTAGAGCTGTTGATAGTATAAAACATTGTAGGAAATGACTCCCTCTGAAGTAACGCAGTTTTTGAGAAAGAGGTAATTTCTCACTAAAATAATAAAAGACTTCTAGCCAGAAGTCTTTTATTCCTATCTGAAAGCACACAAATTCGTCCAGCAAGGGTGTTTTTTCTCATCATTTTCTCGCAACTTCAATGACCAATTTAGCACAAATTTTCACAGGCTTGTTACTTTATGCTTATGTTGGGATACACGAAGTGAGAAGACTGGTCTTTGACAATTACAAAACGTGTACCTTCCCTTTAATGGTATGTTCCATAATGACAGACACAATGAAACAAGTAAAAAAATTCCAGTTCAAAGTCTACTTTTAACCATCTTTAGAGAAATGCTACAACAATGTCACTTGTACAATTTCATTATCCACTTCCACTTGCCAGACTCTGTTTCAAGGTGATAAACAGCACGTGGGCAACTTTTAAGAAGGCTGCGCATAAAAAGTTGCCATTGAGAATGTACCTTTACTTGAATTAAAAGAAGTACATTGTTATTATATCCAAGTGCCCATCTCAGCCTTCGATATGGCTTACGTTAATCCCTAATTCCAGTCATTCCAATCCAGATTATCCTCCCCGGTTTATCCACTCAAGACGCAATCATTCCGACATCACGTCTGGTACTCTTGATATCTAAAAGAGGGATTACCATTGTTTTGTCAGGAGAAGGAGACAACTGTATTCTTGGTCGGCAAGTACTTTATTTGTTTTCGTTTGTCATTTCCGAAGCCGTCAAATGCAGTGAGTGTTTTGGCAATCCTCTCTCTCTGACTAGATTCTAGAGTCACACGCTTCAGGGGGGACAAAATGCTCGCAAATGCACACTCTGTCGGATCAAGAATGACATATTTACAAAAGGGGGACAACGCCAAATGCCATCTAAACAGCGGCATGGAGGGCTCTCTCACAGAGCGCGGAAGATTTTTGTCAGTTCAAGGGAACCAACCGGCTCAGAGGATGTATATCCACAGGTTAAAGAAAAAGACTAGACATTCTTAGATTACCATGGCAACTGCCGCAATCGGAGACAGTTTAAATTGTACAGGTAGGGTGACTATAATTTGAGTGGGCTTCTCTCTACCAATGCAGAATGTCTCGCCGAGTAGTTTACATTGTCTGACACTAAAAAAAAATATTTAAAAAAATAATCATCTTCACCTCTGTCTTTAGTAGATACTTAAGTAGATCTTGCAGACCACTTTTGTGACAAGAGCAAAAATAGCAATGAAATCTAGCATCTTTACGTTTTTGCTAAATGCATATAAGTTGTTAAAACTGTCTAGTGTTAAAAGTGGCACTTACTTTCTGTGTTTGAAGATGGCATTGGTTTAAAAAACTGTTTTGGGAAATATCAACTTCTACATAAATTACACAATACTAATCAACAGAGGTAGAGAGTCACGAAGATGGCCGCAGTGTGATACAGATTACTGCCATTCATTCTCACTAAAATGAAATGCATCAAATCAAACTCGATTTCAACATCTATCAGACTCCTCTCATTTCAACAATAATTAGTGTTCACCTACCATACATAGTTTCAAATCCTACTTATAGAAATGAGTGTCTCGTAACTTACCCTGCTAACAAGTAGCTGGAGTACCACATGATGTTGCTGTGTCTGGGCTGATGTCTAAGGTGTAACCCACATACGTCCACCTAGCCACCCTCCCCCCCCCCCAACCCACCAACCCAAATATCATTAAGAACTGTTACAAGCGCATGGAAACAATACAGACAATAGGCAAGGCATCACATCTAGCACTGTATCTTTTCTTCAGGGATTCTGTGTTGATAATTCTAAACCAAACAGGGACCCATGGCTCCATTGATGTCACAGATTATCTCTCCTTTGACGCTGTCATCTCGGACAATGAGAGGGCTAGACCATGTCACAATGAGGAACCCCCCAAAATGTTTCCTCTCCAGACAATAACTGACCTGCTTAGGAACAAACAATCGGATGTCCTGGGGATGGAATGTGGCAGAACAATGGAATCAGACAATAGAAGATCAAAATTCCATCTATTCGAGGAATCAATGTAGATGGGTTAAGATGTGAAATGCATCACTTGGCACTGCTATGACGGTCTTTGTAATCTTCCAATTGATTTTTCAATTGTACCAACTTTTGTTAGCCTTCGCGAAAGGCTCTGCTAGGGTCGAAGCGTCAGGCCTTTAACTAGTTTTTGCAACTTTAAAGGCTGTGCACAAAGTTGGCCAAATTAACAATATTTATATTTACAGATTAGCACATAACTAGCATGTTAAAAATATGGTAAAGCCACTTTAGCTTCACAAATTCCTAAGCATAAAGCTATTTCGCTTACCAGAAAAAGCACATTCTGGATTATGACTTTTTTGAGATACATTATGAAACCACCATTATTAAACATTGCTTCTATTGGCAAACAGTGACAACAGTTTTTCAGTATCAATTTTCTCAAACTCAAAATTATTGACACAGTTTTCTTCAGACCTACCTGATGCCATGAACCATTTTTATCAACAACATATCTCCCAGGAAAGTGTATTATTTTCATTTCATAAACTCAAAATGGTTTGACCCGTTTCATAATAGTCAAACCTCATTACAAAAAGCAGTTACAAAGAGCCTCTGATTATAAAAAGTCCAGAAACTCAACCCAGCATTGTGCTTCTTTTTTTTGCTGTTCCCAGGTAAATTGGCAAGTCTCCTCAATCTTAAGCCATGTCCGAATTAGCGGCAACAGCTATGGCTACGACGAGATTTCCGCATCATCATGTGTTGTAGTGTGGTCCGTACTTAGCAAGACCCTTAGCAACGGCCGTAGCCGTAGCCGCCAATTCAGATACGGCCTAACTCCTGCTTCCTCTCAAGTAGGACCAGCTTACCTCAATGAATCCAATTCAACTAAATTTCCTTTCCAACTCTTTCCAGATGCAATGATTCTCCCTATCGTACTATTAAGCCATCCAAATCTTCCAACTGTCACATCCAAATCCAAACAACCACGAAGACAAGCGAAGATGTCCAATTCATCCTCAAAAAACCTCTCACATTTGGAATTCTAAACAGCAGCTGGTCTTTAAGAGCGAACCTCACCGAGCGATGAAGAGGTGCTCCTAGTGTCCAGTTCTCACTGAACCCCGTCGGATATTCAAGTGCATTTTGGTTCGCTTCATCGGGTGGGCCATTCAACGTCAGAAGGTAAACATCATGCCCTAATCTTTTGACTTGATATTGATTCTCGATACTGGGGGTGATGGGCACGCTGGTTACACACAATACGGGTAATATGGCGAGGAATGGCTCTCACTGGCTCAGGTTGTTGTTCTGTGACCACAAGAATGCTTGGAGATGAGTCTGATATGGGAAGTAATGATAATAGTTCTCTGTGATGTTGCGGCCTGGGGCATGTGTACTTTTTTCACCGATGGAAATACACAAAAAACCATGAGGGAAAATAAATATATGGATAGAAACTGTGTTATTTTCCAACCGTCTAAGCATCAATCTTGACAAATGTCCCTAAACCTCTAGACAATGCACCATTTATTTAATCCAAAATACCTCAAGTTTGAAAACAACAACCCAAGGTCACAATTGGCCAACTTTTTACACTTCACCTTTTCTTGGGCTCTCAAATTTGTCTATAATAGAATATTTGAGGGCTTACAAATCTTAGTGAGGCTGACTCTGTTTTCTCTCTGTAAGATTTGTAAGAAATGTAAAATCAGCCTTGAATTCTTAAAAAACAATCAATGGGACATTGGCTTGTTAAAGAAACAGTAGTCAGCGAATCATCGATGTCTCCTCTCCAAAATCCAAGGGGTCAATACTTCAAAAGAAGAAACTAAGGAGTGCAGTCGTATGTGTCACCCCGATCAGCTTTAAAGGCCCTGGACACTGTTGGTCATTACTCAAAACAATTGTTACCATAAAAACTTACTTGGTAACGAGCAATGGAGAGCTGTTGATGCTATACAACATTGTGAGAAACAGCTCCCTCTGAAGTAACGTAGTTTTTGAGAAAGAGGTAATTTCTCATTCAAATAATAAAAGACTTCAGCTGAAGCCTTTTATTATGCATCTGAAAGCACACAAAGTAATGCAACAAGGGTGTTTGTTCTTTCATTGTTCTCTTTGCATATTCGATGACAAATTGACAAATTTATTGACAAATTTTCACAGGTTTGTTCATGATGCATATGTTGGGATACACCAATTGAGAATACTGGTCTTTGACAATATACCAAACGTGTCCAGCGCCTTTAAGAGTTGATGATTGGATGGCCTGGCACTTTTAGTAGTCCACCCAAGGAGGAGGAGGAGGGAAGAAAGATACAAAGACGATACAAACCCCCAGGGAGCTAATAAAAAAGTGCACCTGTAACCATCTGTACACACGAGGAGCAAACAGAAGGAGCATCTTAGATGGCTCCCGGACGCGGCTGGATTTGTTAAGATGGATTCACAAAGCATGGAGATAAACCTCATCTGTATGGCATTCAGGCACAGATCCGCTTGGATCAACGCCGAAGTTTGGAAAGGTGCATCTTGTCCCGAAATAGATGTGTGTGATTTTTTTTATAAAACAACATAGGAAATTCCAATGGACAGAATTATTTCTCACAAAATTCGAAGTGAGAGTAACATGTAACCAAGTAACATTTTTCATCACAGGCAGGGGAAGTACTGAGTATAGTTTTTGACAAACATCGGTGTTCGGGCGAACACAAAATAAGAAACACACAGAGATCAGAAAGGGACAAAAATCAATAGAAAACAAAAGGACATTTTTAGTTCTTGCCCTATCAATGAGCATTTTCGATAGAAGAAAATCACTGCAGATACTCACGATTGTTCAGTATTCGATTCATCTGAGCATACAAAGTTAATTTTTTCTGAAAGTCAAGCTTCTCGTTCTATAGAATCGTCTGCCAGAGTCCTTCAATGAGAAGGGCAAACAGAAAAGAAGTATTTGCCATCAATAAGGTTAAAAGGCTAAACTCGGGAGATATTTCCGCGCAACCCGATACAGTAGGCAACTAAATAGATTGTACGGGATGAAAAAAAACAGACGGGATGGAAAGAAGAGATCCTCGGACGACGAGAATCACCCGTCATGGAGAATGGTTGCTATGGCAACACAATTTACTCTTTTTTCTCTCTGCCGTTTTAAAAGGGTGACGATTTTTTTGTTAAGAGTGGGTGTGAATAAAGTGCGGGAATTGTTCACAATGGTTCCTGGAAACTGCTCATTCTCCTTGGCACTTTAGTTTCTAAGAAAAGTATCTCAACAATGAGCGAAGCGGTTGCCTCAAGAATGATGCTGTAAAAACACCCCATTTGATTTAACAACAGCAATGTGATAGGCTGTTTTAAAAACCTGAACTGTGAGTGCAAAGCGTGAAAACTTGAAGGCATAAAAACCCTGCGAGCGCGGAAGCCTGTGAGCGCGTAGCATGCTTACATACATTTATCTTTGGTTTGAAAAGCCCTACTTTGCAATCTAGGGCATTCTGTATGATTTGTTCATGTTTAAAAAACAGATTTTCGGTTAAAAACATAAAAATTGCATCCCTGTAAATAGTGATACAGGTTTAAAAAAGTACAGGTTTAGAAAAGTACACAGGTTTAGAAGAGTACACACAATCGCTCAGACAAAAACTCTATTCCAGCACGTCAGATGTATCAAGCAATCTGAAATAGCGGCGATTGTCTCTTACAATAACTAGGGCAAATGACCCTGACCCACGCATTGCAAGAATCAATAGCCAAGAAGACAAGTGCTTCCAGCTACCGGTGAGGCAAGTAAAGCAGGAGGAACCCCCAGCATCGTCCACATTAAGAAAGAAGAAGGGGGATGGGGAAGAAACTGAAGAAGATGTATTGATGTTTTCAGCTAATCCATCATCCTGCTTGAGTCAGAGTTAATGCACTTCCGATGCCAGCCTGTCGCTGCATACGCAAAGTCGATTGACGGGATATATGATTCGGTATTCGAGGACCGTCGGAGTATGACGACATAGGTAGGGGAATTGGGGTAAATCGTTAGAAAGAGGCTTTTCTTTACACACAGTGGGTAAACAGGAGGTACGAATTTCAAAAATCTGTTTGTAGATAAGCTTGTATACAAATTGCCTCGTGTGAAAGAGGGGTGAGAGTCTTCGCTTGCTAAAATGTCTGAAACCATCGTCTACATTTTAGGAGGTACCTTGATGATGACATAATCCCTGGACTTAGATTTCAATGAAATTTTGGAAACAGTATCCTCACCACAAAAGAAGCAGATAAAAGAACAGGTTTTTTTATACATTGAGAAAATATCAATTACTTTTTTCACAGGGCAGGCATATACATGTAGAAAAGTCTGAATTCAGATAAAGGTCTTAAGTTTCTCATCCCTGGTGAAAGGTTCTATGTCTGGCCGGCGTAAGATCAAAAACCATTTATCTATCTGGATGATATTGGTCAGACCCAAACAGAAGTAGTCTTACTGCGATAAAGTCTCTTGGGGAATTCTGACAGGAGAAAGTGACAAGCAAGTCACTGATGATGGCTGTAATGAATTCAAACCTGACTAATATGGAAGGAATGAAGTTAGAGATTTACACCTTAACCTTGTTAGCCCACAGTGCCTTAATTATCAACAAGGTGTGTTGGCTTGGGAGAACTGATGCCACAATAGACCTGGGCCCAATTTCATAGAGCTGCTTAACGGTCGATTTTGTGCTTAACGGGTGCACCTAGCAAGTTTTTCATTTCATAGCCTTACTTAAGCAAGGTTTTTTGCTTAAAACGGCGAGGCAAGCAAACAAAAAGGGTCCTTAAAGCCTCTATTTTGCTTAAGCACCCTATTCACACAGCGCATAGTGCAACACTCATTGCAAACGATGTTATTGTGCCGGCACAGCGGTGATTGTACGTGCGTTTGTATGGTAGGTGTAGCGAATAAACGAGTGTCTAAAATGCTTCAGAATCATGCTGTACAATGTATTATCTTCTTGTTTACTTTCAAGTTAGTGTGTAAACCTTTCGAGGGGCACTTTGAACCATTACAAATAATACATATCAGTCACAGAAGGTGATGAATTTTTTTTATCGCCACTCGAGTGCACTCCGCATTTATTTCGCCCGCCATTTTGTCAGCACCTTCTTCTTTTTCGCATAAGCAAACGATCTAAAATGTTGCGCGCGCAGTTTGTTTACGTGCTTAAGCTAGCAACCGCTGGTGAAATAGGTTTAGGCTTAAGCAATTTTTGTTGCTACGTTAAGCCAACATATTTGCTTACCGTTAAGCAGCCCTAGGCCATGCACACAGTGCAAAATACACTGCCTTCTTCTGTTTTGCTTAAGCAAACGATCTAAAATCTCCGCGCGCAGATTGTTTACGTGCTTAAGCTCCTGTACGTTTAGCATGGAATCTGAATGGTTTTAAGCAATTATTTTTGCTACGTTAAGCGAAAAAATTTGCTTACCGTTAAGCAGCTCTATGAAATTGGGCCCTGGGCCCTGGGCCCAATTTCATAGAGCTGCTAAGCACAAAAATTTGCTTAGCATGACATTTCTTCCTTGATAAAAACAGGATTACCAACCAAATTTCTATGTTTTGCATAATGTTTATTACTGGTATTCAGCTGTTGTTTGCTTATCCTGAGAATCACGTGGAAATTTGGTTGGTAATCCTGTTTTTATCAAGGGAGAAATTTCATGCTTAGCAAATTTGTGTGCTTAGCATCTCTATGAAATTGGGCCCAGGCTACTTCGGTCGGATTCTCTGAGTTTACTGCTTAACAACCAGTGACGATAACTTGCTTTCTAAAAGGAGGTCAGACTCGTTCCTTCAAACCTCTCCAGGAATTCCCTGGGGTTTTGCTTATTGGGAATCGTCTATGAAGTGTGAACAGGTTTTGACTCATTGTATCCATTTGCCATTTTTCAAAACCACAGCTCAAACTTTGGCTACCGCTGAGGTTCCGTCCACTTTGTGAAACCAACACTGCACTTTCTCAAAACTACTTACAGTGCCTAAGCAAAAGCCCAAGTCATGGTTTCCAACAGGGCCCCAGTTAACCAGCCCTGTATGGGAATTCCCTCTATATTAGATAATCCGCCATCTGAACCTGGCTTTATAACCCATGCCCTTTTCAAGAACACACACGCTCAGTAAACTTTGGCTTTCAGTTTGTTCGAGGGACCTTGGGGGTGTCCCTGTCAATCGTCAAAAACCTTAACCTCTTTCACCGTGCAGAATATCAGCAAGACAGAAGGGGGGGGGGGAAGACAGCACTAATTAAAAAACGTCAAACGGACACCCAACTTGTTTTCCATCGCCACCAGATCTGGGTCATAACCACAAGTCTTTTCTTTCTCTCTTTTTTTTTGTCTCCCAACTGCCAATGGTGAGTTAAAAACCAAATCAAAAAAATCCACAGGGATATTTATTGAGAGACTAAGAACCCGGCGGAGAGGAAACCCTCAGAGCGGGGTTCCCACCCGAGACAAAGAGAGAGAGAGAGATAGAAATAAAATATCAACGGCCTCGGTCTTTGGGCTCTAATAGCCTCAATTGATCTTTCTGTAATTGTCGCCCTGAAATCTTTCCCCATTATTCTGTTTCTTTTTTGTGTGGATAGGCTCTCTTGATTATGCCAGTCACATACGTGTAGACGGCGCACGACAGCAAAAGCAATATACAGTCAGGGCAAAGTTGCAACCCGTCACGACGGCAGAAGGAGAGCACAGCTCGCAGGAAATCAGGATAACGGTAAGAAGGTCTTTTTTTCTTCTTCTGTTTTGCTGCGAGGCTTAATTCCGTATCGGTTCATGAAAGCCACCTTGGCACAGTCTCACCGTGCCCGTCAAAAGTAAAGAAACGAACTAACAGGAGAATAACCAGGAATGTTAATGACCCAGTTTTGAGATAGAACTTTCTCTTTCGACGGGTTGACGTCAGTGAGAAAATCCGCAATTTGCTAGGATAGCCTAATGAAAAACTCCTTTGGTTTTGTTTAAGTATGCATCAAACATACATCAGAGGTAGATTTCAACCTACGTAGACCAAACCCCTAGATACGTCAGAGAAGTGTACAGATGAATAAAATTACTGTCCGCTTCGATTATTGTGACGACAAAACAAAAACGGTGGGCAATGTTGACATAATACATACAGTTTAATTAAAATCTTACCTCATTAATTAGTTTAATTAATGAATGAATGAATTAATTACTGCATCTAAATCAAGTAGCTGTGTTCGAGGAATTGACAAAGAGGTGAACTTAAAAGCACATGAGTTCAATTGGTAATTTTCAAAGACCAGTATCCACACTCGATGTTATCCAAAACACCATGTAATAACAAACCAGTGAAAGTTTCAGCTCAATCGGTCATTAAAGTCACAAGAAAAAAAGTGGCAAACCGAAAAAAGAAATCACTGATTTCAAACATTCAGTTTTTGACTTGCAAGATCAAAACTAATCGTTTTACTCATTTCTCAGTTGCCTAATTTCAAACCCGGACTGCTCCTTTAACAAGACAAGCAAGCCATCCTAAAAGACCTGCATTACAAAATGTCATTACAAGAAAGGTTTCCAGCTTCGCAGCTACCATTAGAGTAGATTCCTCTACAGGAAATAAACCTCAGCAAGTCTCTGGTGTTCATCGCAGCGAATGCAACTGCAGTGACACACACTACTCTGCTTGCTCAATCAAATACTATTGATTTTCGCTCGTATCTCTTCCCTGCGGCAGATCGCCATTTGAGCGTACAAGTAATAACACTGAATGGACATCGTCAACAGAGGGCTCAAATCACCAAGGTTTGTCGACATCTAAACCAATTTTGAAAAGTTGCACGTGTACCTCATATTTTTTTCAAATTAAAAGATAACAATTGATGTACAAAATTGGTATTCATCCAGTCATTAATCCTTGTGGTTTATTACTTGATGTTTGAAATAAAAAGTTGCATCCCCTGAAGGTGATCCCTCTGTTGCCGTTTCCCAGGTTGTATCACAAACTTGGTTGTGATCTCTGGCTACATAGCAGCCAACGATAACAACTTCTGACTGGCAGCCTTGTACAAAGATGCATACATACATACATACATAACATAAGGCATTTGTAAAGCGCCACTACGTTAAATACACTGGACACTATTGGTGATTGTCAAAGACCAGTCTACTCACTTGGTGTATCTCAACATACATGCATACAATAACAAACCTGTGAAAATTTGAACTCAATTGGTTGTGCGAATTTGCGAGATATAAATGAAAAAAAAAAACACCCTTGTCGCACCATGGACGCACAAAGTTATGTGCTCAGATGCTTGAGGTCTCGAAAATCAAATTCATGGAAAATTACTTCTTTCTCGAAAACTACGTCACTTCAGAGGGAGCCGTTTCTCACAATGTTTTATACTATCAACCCCTCCCCATTACTCTTTACCAAGTAAGGTTTTATGCCAATAATTATTTTGAGTCTTCAAGACTGCAGATATTGACAAATAGGTAGACTACCAATATTAAATTTAAAGCTCAGTTGGTAGAGCATCTGCAAATTGATCTGGGGATCACTATAGTGATGCTCTAGTCAAATTTTCTTTAGTTCAAGCCTGATATTATACTGATATTTACGACAACTTTATAAATATGTTATTCTGTGGTAACATTTCCCAAATAGTAAAGACCAATCACCAAATGAACCTAGTGTACACGGTAACCACAAAGCTGTTTACAGTACAAACTGGATATATTACATTCACAAAATGATATCTCATTACAGCCTTAGCGTCAGAGTTTATCTATTATTGAATATCAATCGCAGTAGATGATATTGAAAGGTGAGACAGGTCGACTGTACACTGTGTAGCATTCACATCATGCTATCAAGTTGCCGGCTGGAATAGTTTCTATGATTCAAAAAACAGTGTGGATGATTGAATGGTTAGACAGTGAAGAATTCACTAGTAGTTGTGTAGATAAATTCATAACATGATATCATATTTCAGGCTGGCATAGTGTTCATCATTCCAAACCATGCCAGCAGTTGAACGGTCAGACAGAAGTAGGTCTTAAATCTTAGCCAAAGTTTGTCTTTGAGTCAGGTCTTTGACCTTTTTAGTAAAGGTCATAACAGGTTGCAGGGACAGTGTATTGTCAACAACTTGTCATTAATTGTACCAATTCACACCTTTTGGAACAATCAAGTGTTGTTTTACATGTTGTTTACCCAAACAAACTTGATTGAAATCGTTCAAATCAAACAATGATATTTTTATTGTAAATAAATAGTCACAAATGGACCAAAGGAACAACACTACTGACATCATACATGTACCTAGTACATGATCTATGCTATAAAACACTTGATAAAAACAGCTCCAATCGGACAACGATATTGTAAAAAAAAATACAATCACATGGAAAATCCACCAGACGAAAACAACAAGTTAAACTGTTGGCTACTGACATCAGACCCAATACACTCATAGTCCAATTAAATCAACTAAACTGAAGTGAAATCCCACCAAACCAAGCAGCTAAACTCAAATTCTGAAAAGGAACACAACTCAAGGTTATCGCTGTAAAAGCCATCAATGAATATTGTTAGTAAAGATAGTCGCATTGGAAAATGCACCTAGGGAACACAAACACAAATTTATCATATCTAATACATTCATGATCCAATTAAATCAACTAAACTGAAGTGAAATCTCACCAAACCAAACAGCTAAACTCAAATTCTGAAAAAGCAACACAACTCAAGGTTATTGCTGTAAAAGCCATCAATGAATATTGGTAGTTCCCGTGGGAAGTCATTGTCTTTAATACTGGAGGCAGTTGAGTAATTCGATTTGATAGAGTAGACCGCTGTCCTGATGGTGAAATCATTGGGAGTTAATGACCACACGTTGAACTTGTCTGACCTAGACAATGGGTTACTGATGACATCCTCCTGCCAGGATAGCAACCACAAATACCCATTATACAATGAGCAAAATGAGAAGACAGTCACACCCTCTTGGAGGACATCGGGGCGTCGCCGAAGAAACTATTGCCAAGGATTTGTGGTCAGCAACCCTTATAAGTAAATTATCAAAGATTTCCTGTGACTTTATACAGGTCAAGTTTAAGTTGGAGCCACTTGTAAAGGGTATTGTTGTCTGCATCAATCAGATAAAAAAATCCTAAACTCGTACTTCAAAGTAATCTCACACATTTTACAAACTACATATCCCCTCCAACAATCTCCATCAATAATGTTCTACAATATACCGTGTAAACAAACCAGACAAACTTCTTATCCCTAGCCCTGATAGCAGACCCAGTAGTGCTAGACAATCTGAAAGGGTCAAGAGAGGGCGCTATGCAAGATTAATGGTACAGATTCATTCGGCACAAGTCATGTCTACTTTCTTTTCCACATGGACCAATCTTCTACGTCTTGAAGACTTTTTAAGAATTATTAGGTTGAAGGCAATGTAACAGTTATCCTCGTAAACTTTCTTAAAGTGCCTCAAAAAAACATGAAGCAAATAATTGAGAAAAAAAATGAAAAGAATTATATAAAAAAATATCAAAACCTTTTGCAGGTAACTGGGTTGGATTTTTCAGAATGTGGGCCTGTCATTTATCTTGGAAAGGGCAAGGCCATTTCCATTTTGTGACCGGCACTTTCATTGGAAAAACAGATAGGGCTGTTGTTACATTTATGAAATATGGGTAAGTAAAATGCACAGTTCAATAATAAAGCCCGGTGAGCTCCTTTAGCAAATCGCTTACACCTTCGTATGCCTTCATACAAACTTACTTCACACCCGGAAACTGCTTCTTCCAACCAAACTTCTTCCAAATGGTGAACCCAAAAAGTTTGCGATTACATCATCTTTAATTTATTTGGGCTGGCTAACAGGTGAATTCATAATCAGTAAAAAAACAAAACAATAAAGGCCTTTCCAGTTGACTGACCGCACACAAGAGCCTAGCATGATTACTCGAATCACGAACTAGAAATCATCAGACCACGTAATATTCCCCCTGAGGCAGACTGGCAATTCGTGTCTGTAGTTTACATTGTGCCGAAGCCTGCACAGAGCAATGATAGAGATCTCTTTCTAATAATGAAAAAAACGTTTAGTTATCGAGAAAATGATTTGTATCCCAAGATAAACATTACAGCCCGGAGAACACATTTGCCAGAGAGTGAGAAGGAGGTCAGTGTCATTGCAGAAGGGAGATTAACTTCAAATAGTTTGACCTTCTTGGGAGAAACTTTACAAGCCGTCAAAATGTTTCAAAATGTTCAAACGTTTTCACAGTCATACAAAGAGTTTAATAGGGAGGGCCACATGTACAGCTTTAAAAGGTGTTTGAAATATTTAGAACTATACAGTAGAATGGGGCAGCACAAAAACTAGGGTTAAGTTTTAAGGGGGTGCACCATTTTTAGTATGGGCTCTTTTTTGTTGCTCTTGTTATGTACCATTTATTACTTTTATGAGGTTTTCTGTAGTAGAGGTAAACAACAAATAAACTGTCTATGCATAAAATGGGAAAGCAGTTTTTAAAAGCACTGCAAATTTGGTGTGCAGTGTTTTGTTTACCCCCATAGCCTACAGGAATAGTCACTTAAAGACACTGGACACTATTGGTAATTGGCAAAGACCAGTCTTCTCACTTGGTGTATCTCAACATATGCATAAAATAACACACCTGTGAAAATTTGAGCTCAATATTGGTTGGTGAAGTTGCGAGATAATAATGAAAGAAAAAACACCCTTGTCACACGAAGTTGTGTGCTTTCAGATGCTTGATTTCGAGACCTCAAATTCTAAATCTGAGGTCTTGAAATCAAATTCGTGGAAATTACTTCTTTCTCGAAAACTACGTTTCTTCAAAGGAAGAGGTTTCTCACAATGTTTTACACTATCAACCTCTCCCCATTACTCGTTATACCAAGTAAGGTTTTATGCTAATAATTATTTTGAGTAATTTACCAATAGTGTCCAGTGTCTTGAACTGGGCAAAGTTTCCACACTCAAAGAGGTTTTTGGAACTTGTGAACATGGAGAGACTGGTTTATTTTCAAGGAACCTTCTGCAGATCCAGGGAGAGCTGGCAGCTCTGTATGTGAGCAACGAATGACCATCGGCTTGACCTCATAACTATTACTATCCATTGATTAATTGATAAGTAACCATCAGGATTCCTTTCTTTACATCATTACCGGTAACCACTAACGACCGGAAAGTGCATCCTAAACTTCATCTCATCTCATTCCAAAAAACAAAAACGGTTTCAGCGATTCCAGAGTATGCGTCGAACATCGATCCAGAATACCATCATCGTATCACTGTTTCTGACAGGAGAAGGTTAGAAACACTGGGGAAACTGTTTTCCACTACGGTCCACAACAAAACCAAGCAATTAAGATTCTTCTCGCAAACCCCTGGCCACGTTTCTAGTTTGGATCGATATTCTAGTCACAGCTGCCGGGGAAACCTTAAGTCAGCGATACGTAACAAACAGTTGTTACTTCAAGGAGGCACTGTCTCCCTACACCATGGTCACATGGGTACAATTTGTATCTCCTTAGGGTGTTTGGAGACGGCAATTCCAAGGAAGAAAACACAATAAAGGAATCCACGTCAAGCGGAGATTACAACAGGATAGAATTTCTTTTGAAATAAAAAATGAAGAAGAAAAAGAATCCTACTTGGGAACGGGGTCACGTTCTATTTCCATGAACAAAATATTCTAAACCAAAGCCCTGTTCACATTAGACACAATTTCCTGGGGATTTCCAAGAATTTGGATGACCTAATCGCACTTTCTCGTTCACCCCTGGGAAAACTCTCCTGGTGTATCATCCCGATATATTACTTTTGCATTGTGAGAACCCTGACAATCACAGAGGAAATAATATCGGAAGATTTTTTTAAAGTATAATAAGAAGGGTAAATGGCCTAAGCTTTCCAAACCGGACCGTCTAAGATTTTTTTAAATGTATAAAACAAAAACAATACCAAATGTCTCAGATACACGCCTCTGCCATATTTTGTCAGAGGTTTTCTCAGAAAATTACTTTGGAGAGAAAGTTAATTTGACAAAATAAAAAGGAATTGCTTACCTCTGGAGATAGTACTTGAGCGACAGCGACTGCTCACACCTGGACAAAAGAAAAGCAAAAACAATGACCCAATGAAATTTAATATTCAAGGATTTGATCAAATGTCCGTTTAGATTGGATACAATTGACACATAAGTGTGGCCAAGACTCATCAGTAGAAAAGCCTGAACAAACAGGCCACTTCTTCTGACTCGGCCTACAAAAGCCATTTCTTTAATATAACTGTCTTCATGTAAAGAACGAACAGGTTTTGTTCTTGAAAGATATTGCCATTCAATCAGGAAAGTTCTATTAACTAAAAGTGTAGAATTTAGTTTGATAAGTTACGACTTTGCAGTGCATGGCCCCAACATTACTGTATCCCAAAGAACAAAGTCACAAGCCTAGACTTTAACAGGATGGCACCTAGACCCTTTGCACTGAGATCACGCACAATATCTTCATCCTATTGCGGCCATCTTGATTTTCTCCTATTCAAATCAATGTAACCAAACCGAGGCTGTAAGGAGAAATAGTCGTGTTCCTTTTTGTACAATGAATATTAGCATCCATTACTGGTATTGGATACAAGGTACCATGACCAAGATGGTGGCAATATGGTAAAGGTCTGAAGACCCCTTGCAGTGACATCACACATGGCTACTTTCTGCCCGACTTTGGTTTCAAAAAGCATAAAAATATATGGTCCGCATCTGATACACAGTAGCTCATCAGAAATCCGAGTCCCATCATGGCGCAACAAAGAGTTTTTTGTTGGCAATGATGTGAGGTGAATTTGAGCATTTGGATGATTTATCAAAGAATACCCACCACAACGAATTGGAGCGTTTGTTCATCTTTCAGTATTCATCAGACAATACCACCACCGAGCGCAAAGTATCAACTTTCTGGCACTACACAGCAATATCCCACACACACCTACTAAAAACCAACTCCAGACACTTTTTTAGCTCTTCAAAAAGTGCAGACAAAAAAGTGCAGAAACAGGTGTGTATTACATATATCCAATGCACTCTTATGTTGCGCTTTTTTAAACACTGAACCCCCTTTGGATATGTGTACACATCCATATGGTAGTTTTGCCTCAGTCATGCAAATCATTATAACATTTATATATGTTTTTTTACCAGTTATTTCCTGCTACAGCTTTCTATAACACTTACTCACATCCCTTATATAAGAATGGTATAGCCTTACGCTTCATGGGTTCACTTATACTGTTGGCACAGATCACTCCGGACAGAGGGTGTGTCCGTATTTTTCCGATATTTTATCGAATGTGGGTGTTTGGCAAAATGTCAAGCATTGTTGGTTTTCAAAGGTTCTTTTGAATTAAAATTTTGTTTTGCTTGTCATGAAGAGTAGGTACACGATATCAACTGTATGCAATATACAGGGGGCTTTTTGTATTGAAGGTTATTGTGTAATATAGCCAGCGTCAAGGGCAGTGTTGTTTCGTATTCCTCATTTTGTTTGAGAAAGAAAAGAAAAAACAGGGATGCAAGAGGGGTTGGTGAAAATGTGTTTGCGATCGATGATAAAAAAAGACAGCCTTAACCAAATATATATTGATACCTCACCATCAGCCGATTTCACAAAGCTTTACGCAACTGCGTAAGTCTACTTGCGCAACATTTATGGTGCAACTTACGCAATAAACGTTGCGCAAGTGGACTTACGCAGTTGCGTAACGTTTCGTGACATCGGCTGCAGGATGCAATGCCTCAAACCCCATACACCCTTAACTTGTTCATAAACATTGGATTATTTTATTATTGAAAAGTCTGCATAATGCACGTCAACCATTTGGAAATAAGAATAGTTTGGAAATAAGAATAGTATGAAAAACTGGAACACGGCATCGACCATTCCCCTTCCTTTACAATACAAGATGAAAAAAAAATGCGGAACACTTACATGTTGCAAATGCTGTGATAGGACTTTAGGGTAAATCCAAGAGATATATGTATGTAATTTCCACATAATTACCGGGGCATTTTACACGTACACCGTATCAAACTACACACATGGTACAATGTGGTGGTACAAAGTTTACATGGATCTCTAGCAATACTGATAGCATTGTCATGTCTGACTGAAGTACTTAATAAAGGGCCCAGTTTCATAGAGTGCTGCTTATTATAAGCACAAAAAGTAGCTAAGCACAACACCATTAAGGCCGGTTAATAGTCGTTTGCGCGATTGGTCGCGCGATGGAAATTTAGACGCGCGATGGAAATTTAGACGCGCGACACAGTTTATAGTCATCGCTGAGGCCTCAAGATTGCCATCACCCCACCATCGCGCGACCAACTATAAACCGGCCTATATGCTTACCAGAATGAGGTTACCAGTCAAACTAACGTGTCACATGAACAATTTGTGGCTGGTATCCTGCTCATTTCTGCTTAGCGGAAATATGTAATGCAGCATTCTCTGCCTAAGCAACTCTATGAAATGGGGACTTGAGGCAATATACCATGAAGAAATAAAAAGTACATGGTGGTTTATTCAAGTAAAGAAGTTTTTCAATATGAAAGCTAATTGATTGTAAAAAAAAATTATCAGTGCAATTTCTCCGGAGTAAATAGTTCCATCTGAAATTCTGTTGTTGACAAAAAGGTGAGAAGGTAGCATTTATTGCTTACTTACACTTTAGGAAATAGAATGAACTGTTGCAAATTGCATACCAAGAAAAATGACCTATGGTATTAATATAAAAGGTGGTTAATAGCTTGATGTTTCAACCCTAGCAGAGTCAGCCTTCTCGACTCTGCTATAGTCAAAACGACAGGCCATTATTCCATTAACTATTTTTAATTTCACTTTAGTCACACATTTTTTTTCGACCTAGTAGTAGTAGCAGAGTCTATCTCAGAAGCTATGAACTTTTACAAAGACTCAAATTAAAGCCATTATAGTAGTTTGTAAAAAAAGCCAAACATTTTCTGCAGAAACAACTCTTAATCCAATTTGTTTAAGCACACAACAGCCATTTATTTAAAAAAGCTGCTTTAATTTGATGAAGTGCTTTCCTTAAGTAGAAACTGTCTCCATCTTAAAAGAGAACAAGAGCTTTGCTCCAGAAAAACATTTTAGGAAAGAAAAAAAAGGGGTTAATTCTATTTGGTGATGCATCAACTGCTTCGTGGTTTTATTTGCTGAAATTATCTGGACTGTAAAATCAAACAGGCAGCTTATTGTTGCACTTTTGGCTTACAAGCTTAAATCAATAAAAAAAAATGGCATTTATCTTGTTTAAAAGGATTAAAGTAGAGGGAATTAGGTGGGGAAGTTGTCTTCCAATATGCTTCGTTTGAAGCCTTGCATTAACTTTGTTGACGCTTTTGTTTGTTGAAATTGAAAAAGAGTTGGCTTGATTGAATTATACACTGGTTAAAGGTTTTGTTGAATAGCTGTATCGCCAAGGTTACAGATTGGAAACTTGAATAAATGAACTCTTCGTAGATAAGAACTTTTGTCAACAAGTTCTACTTCTTTTGCCCTGGGGAAATGAGTAATAAATCATGGAAATCTTGTCAAACTTTGGGGAAAAAATGTGCAGGGGGCTGATTTAATGAAAGAGTATTGATTCCAGTTATACCTATTAACAACAATGGGTTATTTTAATAAATAATAGGCCAAATCACATTCAGAAAAAGTTAAGATTGGTAACTTTGTTCTTGGGTTTGCTGTGGTGTTAAAATTCCCATAAATTTTCTAGGGTTCTGTTGCCCTGGGATTTGGCTAAAGAGTAATAATAAATAATAACATGAATACAGTTTCAGGAGGGTCAGAGGTGAAAAAGAAAAGAAAAAACCTACAATGCGATTTTACCAACAAAAAAATGGAAGACATTTTTTAACGAGGGTGACCCATCGAGCACAGCTTATCATTTGGGGCTCTCAGTCATGATATAATACATAAGATAAAATACTTAAGTGACAAGACTTGGCAGAAGGTGTGTAAAAGGGGAAATAAATTTGAGATGGATCCGTAGTGTGAACAGGGCTCTACACGCGCGGACGCAAATCTGTTTGCGCCAGCTTCAACACCCTACCCCTATCTCTCTCCCCCATCAACGGACAACCACGCACCCTTGGAACAATCCTTGAAATATTATAAACAGATTCACTAACAACCAGGAAGCAACATTTACTAATTTAACCTCATGTAAAGGATGTATATTGTAAAGGCAAATCAAAAAATTAAAACATGTTTAGCGTTCCTGCCCACTTCCTTTTTAGAGGCCACCTCCAATTTTCTTTTTTTCTTTTTCTTTTTTAAATGATTATTATTATTTTTTACAGAAAAAAAAGATATATTTTAAGGATCTTACCAACATTTTTTGTTAAAAGATAGCCCAGCTGCTTGTCCCCCTCCTTCCCTTTTTTTAAAAAGGGAAGACGCTAGACATGTTTTTTTTTGGCCTAAGGTGGGACTTCTCAGCATATTGGTGGAGTAGATAACAACCCTTATTAGCAACAACTAGTAATGAGTGGACAGACATGATCATCCTGTGAAACTTTTTTCAAGGGGATGAAAAAAGGGAGCCAAATCCGAATTTCAAATTCTGAAAAATATCCAATGCTTCCATTGGTCGCTCTTTAACATTGCTCATAAACTGAGCTTGCTGTTCTATTTTATCAATAATGCTGTTTCTATTTCATGTTTTTCTTATTCTATAGTCTCTTAGTATCTCCGTGAAATTTCCATCACAACAAGAATTTACATTTGGAAGGTTGCAAACACGGGGGGAAAATCATCTTGAGAAGTTATGAAAGATAAAACCTGAATCTTTTCTCTTATGTAATTTTGACCACCAATCATGTGTTACTAACATTAGTAGGCCCTATGATCAACATTTTAAGCTGAGGAAATTCAGTTGGAGATGCCAGGAATTGTATCATTAGAGTCACTTAAATCCTGCAAGTTTACAAGCATAATATTGGAACTCAGAGCTAAGACCACACATCTTATCCTGATTATTTGAAAGACATCTCTTTGTCAATAATGTTTGAAAACACACTTAAATTACACAAGAGAAAATGTTTGCAATACTTACAGTGAGAGGGTTCTTTCCAAACGCCTCATCCTTGACTTAAATCTCACTCCTTTGGAAGAGCAATCGATCCCAAGGGATCAGTGGATAATCCCTTCTAAGAAGATTATCCCCCAAGAGAAGAAAACGCGCTGTAAATCTATAGTCTTAAGCAGTTTATACTAGCAGGAACTTCCGGTGTCTGCTTTAAATCCCACAATGGGTATAACAAATCCTCACAACACTGTTGAAGGTTGACCTTAACAGGCTATTTGCCAAAGTTACTGCAAATTGTCACCGTCAGTTTCAAGTACATCAGCAAATGGAAATCCGTAGTGTGTCTCAAGTTGTTGCTGTCTGCTCCTAATAAACTGACATCTTATTGAAGTCGGAAGACCAAACTAGGATGTCTACACGGCCACGCAGTATATCCAGTTACTTCCATAGGCTAAATGCCTGATGCACCACAGAGTGGCAGCTGTGCAGTCAAAGCTACAATGAGTACATGTACAGATCGGACAAGGTACACTTTTTGACAATTTATTTTTTGGTTCCATGAAACAAAAAATGAATTCAATGTAATATTGATGTAATCAATCAAAAGATAGAATATTCAACCAAGATTTAATGATGAGAAAAAAAAGTTTCTTTCAATTTCATCAATTTATACTCTTAGTAGTGAATAACTGAACAACTCAGACTGTAGTTTCATTGTTCAGTTTCTGACTAAAAGAAAACCTACAGAAGTTGATTATTTGGTTGAACTTTGAAGCACCTTTATTGAAAAGAGTGAACAGATCAGAATGTACACCCTCTTTAAGAATGGTGTAGTGTACTCAGTACCTTGTCCAATCTATAGCAGGAATGGTCTACCATACAGCACAAACCCTATGCCCCTACCACCAAGTATTGCTAAACACAACAGCTCCTATAAACAGCAACAGTAAAGAACATAAGTTGTAAGATCCAAGGCTCCACTAGTGTAGTGCTCCAGAACAAACCATTGAGGAAAGACACAGCTAGCTACACCTGAACACCAAGCCACAACAAATTAATTAACACCTCATGAAAGAGAAGTCTGTGACTGATATAGGCAGTGGAAGGTGAGGGCTACAGGAAAGTAAGCTGTTTATTGCACCCTGCCACAAAAAAAACCCCAGAGGTGACACTTGATTGGGCTGGACGTAGCACCTTATTAACATACGCAGTGACATCAAAATGATATGAACAAAGTGTTGAGCCCCATTGTGAAGCACTGAAGCCTCTTAATATCTGAGCCGCTTAAGCTTGAAAAAAAAAAACGCTGAGCACATCAACATCTTGCTTGCCAGATTAAGGTTATCATCCAAAACACCATGTAACGTGTACTTTTTTTTTACTGGTATCCTGTTTATTTCTGCTTAGGAAAATTGTTACATTAGCAATGTTTTCTGCTGAAGTAGCTCTATGAAATAGGGCAAAGATCAACAGTCATCATAGATTTCCATGATGTTGAAATCACTAAAATATGTTTACAGTTCATGTAGTCTTTTTATCTACTAGACTTTGTTTTCAATGATGGTATCAATATATTAATTTGACAGTAATTTGTTGACATTTGAGGTTTTTTTTTTATCTATCGACGGTGAAACCTTTAAAACTAATTGTCTGTGTAAACATTTTCTTTTATCAATTTATATATATATATTTTTTTTTTTTACTTTGACGTTCACCTGGGAAATCTACGAACAAAATGCAAACTATAAGGTCCTCTCCACTTGGGATCAGTCCAGGATCAACTTGATAATCATTTAACCTATTTGCCTTTTTTGCATGTAAAACATTATTTTTAATCATTTTTTTTTTTTTTCACCAGGGAAATCATTAAAGCAAAAGTAAAATACAAGGTTTTTCTTCATTTGGAATCTGCATTTCACATTACAAAGCACACTGACCCTAAACACAGAATTACCCAGTAACCAGATCCATAAAATTGGTCCCATGTCAGAACTATATGAAATTTTATCTTCCCCGTTCCCCCCCCCCCCCCCCCAAAGAAGAATAATCAGATAAGACCAAAAACTTCAGACGACTACAAAGAGTTCAAGTACGTCATGACAACATATCATCCACCATCCCATAAAATAATCCTCTCTCGTCTCCGGCAAGAGCATGACCTGGTTTACAAGACGGCGACATGGTCAACCTTCCGCAGATTTCTTTCCTGTCATCAATAAGTAATCAATACATCGCCATGGATCCTCGGTCAAATGCAAACAATAAAAATCCAGGAAGCCAGGAAAAATAACGTCACTGTTGAGTTGTGTAACACGTACCCAAGCGCCCTTGGCCATGAAGAGAGTGCCTGCCTTTGACCAACGTTCCACAAAAACCGAACATCGATGCTCTTTGGCTGTGGAGGCGTACTGAGGTTCGTCAGAACCAGGCCATGGGTTAATCTTCTTGATGGAGACTGTCTGCTGAAGTGGCGGACTGATTTCCCTGTGGAGTTTCCCCCTGGATGGTCCGACCCAAAGAAGTTTCATTATTACAGCTCCTGTATAAAGGGACCTCTCAACCAATCAGAGTCAAGTATACAGGAAGACAAACAAGGGTCATATTGTTGCAGAGATCCCAAGCAAAGAAACTTTCTTGGCCTAAATTCATAAAGCCTGTAAGCATACAAAATTTGCTAGGCAACAAACAAAAATTGCTTAGCAAAAATAGTTTACCAGCCAAAATTACACTAAGTTTGCTTTGCTGTGACTGCTTCCCTATTCATTATTTGCTCAGCAAAGAAATTTGCTAAGCAGTATTTTCTGCTTAACGAAATTGGGCCCTGCTCAGTTAATAACAGATTTAAAAACTAGCCAATACACCATGTGAATAGGGGTGTGATCAGTTTCCTGATACTTATTTTTGCTTAGCAAGAATATTTGTTCAGTAATTTTTATTTTCTTGTGATTGACAAGAAGGAACTTTCATAATGTCCTTGAAATTTTGTCATAGAACTACAAGAATGAAGATTTGTTCAACATATTTTGTTTTCAAGATAAGTTTGCTTGTTCCCAAAAATACAAAACTCTTAAAGCACAAAAATAAAATGAGTTGATAACGTTATTCTGGAAAGTGTAATTTTGTTATGCTTGGGCATGTCTAAAGCTAAAACGCTTTATTGCCAAACAACATTTACACAAAATATCCACAACAAATCGCAGCAAAAAGTGACATTGAAGAAAAGTCAAAGAAGCAACCAGCCTGTCATTTCCACTGACCCAAGATTCTACCATCACATACCACTTCCATATCCTTTACTTCTGATTCTAAAACCATAAACACAAGGAATGTCCGAGACTGAACCAAAAGACTGAACCAAAGACATTGCAAGAATAATTCCCACTGACAAGGAGCAATAAAGAAGCGTAGCAGATGGTCAGCTACTCAACAAAGGTATTGGTATCTAAGATCAGATATATTTCATAAGATTCTGAAGAAGGGGTCAAGTTACTCGGGAATAGTTTTCCTGTGAGCCAATGCACTTTGTTATTAATGAGCAATACATCTGAAAACGGTTGAGTAAACAGGACACTTATTTGAGTCACAGTCATTGGGAAAAGACCTTCAAATCTCATCAATATAACTGAAATGAAAAGCACTAGATTCAGAAAATCCATACTTCTTTGGTCCTTGAAAACAACATTATGACAAATGACTCAATGACCCAATTTATTAGAAAACACTGTTAGAATTGACTGGGCAAGTTTCCAACTTCTTCCAACTTATGGGACCAAGTTGGCCCAAAATATATTGAGCGCAATTCTGCTTCTTCAAATACTTTAGCTTAACGTAGATTATTGCTATACAAAACACATTATCATATTGTTGGGAAAGTAAAATTTTGAGATTAAATAAAGTACAATAATAAACAAATCAACAAAGAAACTTCTGAGAATAGAACTTGGCCCGGGTTACTCAATACCAATTAAGAATTTTGCCCAACTCCTTAAACCTACGTAATGGTTGAATACATTTTTTAAGTGTGAGCTCAGATGCTGTTGTGCGTGTGATGAAACTTCTTGTCATTCTTTTTTTTTTCTTTTTTCTTTTCTGGTAGAATTGAAATGAATTGATGTGTTTCAAAGCAATCTTGTAACAATCTTCCTCCTAACGAGCAATACAAATTGCTCAGCTGTTCCTCCTTCAGATTAGACCCTGTTCTCATCCATTACCCATCCTCCCAATCAATGAACCATCCTCCCCTCTTTTCTTAAGGAGATACCCAAGATTCGTCTGTCAGTGACTGAACAGATGTGATGACCAACGAGGAAACTTGATCCACCCGGATGCCCTGATTATCCACTTCAGGACTACTGCTACTCATTTCAATACTAATTGTCTATGTCATTCATCTTCTTCTTTCTTTTTTGTACCAAAGAAATTCCTCGCTCCCGACAGGGCATCTTCAATTCTTGAAATGTGAATCATCCTCCATGCATGACCGGATGGATTGATGCATCTTGATCTATCTTTGTGCCCCCCCCCCCTCTTCCTTCTCTAATTTGATGAGATCACAAATCTCTCCACAGTCATCTACAACCATGCTTGTTATCCAGGAAGATCAAAACATTCCAAAATGTTTTGATCGTTAGCAAAACTGATAGTTTTCTTTTTATACCAGAAGCACATTAAGCCACTGCAGGTCTCAAATGTTACACTTGTTTGCCCAAGGAATTGGGCCCTACAAACTCACCACTTAACAGTAATAAATAATAATAATAAGATTTGTAATGTGCATATACACCCTGCTGGGTGTTCAATGCGCAGTAAAAACCAACAACAAGCAAGACAAAACAAAAACAAAACAAAGATGTTGGAGTCAAACTTCTCAGCAATTATTTTGTCAACTCTACCAATCCTGAATTAAACTTTGAAGACATCACATTGACATTGATATCATAGCTGATGTATGGATTTTCATTCCTTTTGTGCTGCTTTTCACCATTACCAAACAAGGCCTGAGTTTGGCATTTTTAAAAATATAGTTTTGTCATGCAAGTTGGCCCAAAACATGGCTAAAGTCCACTCCTTGGTAAGGGGCTACAAAAATTAAAATTGTTAAATGTGATAAATAACACAGAGAACTCAATGTAGGACTTGGTATTCCTCTCAAACAAATATAGATTGTAGGATGGAAGGAAACATACACATAATCCTGCATTATCTCGTTATCATGTGACGACCAGATTTGTATACATGGTTCATTAAGTATGAGAAGCCACATTGTCGCTCCTCTTCTTTTTGAGATGCTGGAACTCATTAAGAAAACAGAAATTCAACAATGCATTTCTTGGAGTCAGTTTAAGATTGGAGTGAAGACAGGATGATGGGCATGTAATGTTGTGCAGCTGAGGTCACCAGACCACATGTACAGACTCATCTCATGACTATAAACTGTACTTCAGTCTCTGAGATGTAGTCCATGCTTATACCAGCTGTAACTAAGCCAGAGCATGATGCAATGCAAGATGTGGATAAGACTAAGAGATGAAATATATGAAAATGTCTTGTGATGATGCATGCATACTTGAATGTAAGGAGCGTTCGTACGGGCGCTTTCGGAATACATAAAATAGATGCAAGTTCGACCTTGACACTAAGAGTTAAAGGTTTAAAGCCATTATACACTTTCAGTACAGAAAAAAAATAAAACGTTCACAGATTTACAAATAACTAACAGGGTTTACAGAATGGTGAAAGACTTCTCTTGAAATATTATTCCATGAAATGCTTTACCTTTTGAGAAAACATTAAAATCCGCAATTCTCGATATCGAGAATTGCGGATTTATTTTAAACACATGTCATGACACGGCGAAACGTGCGGAAACAAGGGTTGGTATTTTATAAATAAGTTGTGATACACAAAGTGTGAGCCTTGGACAATACTGTTTACCGAAAGTGTCCAATGGCTTAAAATAGAGGATTGGTAGAGCTGAAAAACAAAAATGCTGGTTGGTCGAGCTGACGAAATAGTTGCAGAAAGTGATGAAATAACAAATCTGTTGTTGAAAAAGGTGAAAATCCATGCGCTATTTTCAGCATGGAAACACTTTGTTCTGATAATTGGTCATAACAACCGAAAACAGCTGCTGTGATTTTTAGGAATTCAGACACAGTTTTCTCGAGTATGACTTCATTTCAGGGGGAAATGTTTCAAAGAAAAAAATGTTCTAGTATAAACTTTTCGGGGAAACAATATACAA
This sequence comes from Asterias rubens, assembly GCF_902459465.1. Classification (NCBI taxonomy): domain Eukaryota; kingdom Metazoa; phylum Echinodermata; class Asteroidea; order Forcipulatida; family Asteriidae; genus Asterias; species Asterias rubens. The sequence continues at coordinate 6,788,485 of NC_047079.1, read as the reverse complement.
AATGTGTTTTTTACGCAATCCTGTAAACAAGCTTTATTCTAAAAATATGGGTTTTTTTTGCCAAATATATTTAAATTAAGAATAAATTGTGAAGGCCCTTTTAAATCGGGAAAAAAATTTAATAAAATAAACTTAAAGAATTACAAACATCTGTCCAACTAATCATATTGTGGTATACACACAAACCTACATGTAGCTGTCTGGCTGTCAAAACTCAACCAGTGAGGTATTCAACTTTGCAAAAAAACATGTGATAATCCAATAAGATGCCATCGATCATTTAATCCCCACCTTCCCAAATCCAACAAGTCTTCAACAACAAGGAGTTTACTGTTAACATTCCTCAAGAGGAAAGATTTTTTTCTTTCAGACAGATGTTCAAATCACCACAAACCCCGGTACAGTTACGTGACAGGAATTACTGTAATTTTGCAGGAAAATGCAAGCCATATGTTTACATTACAAAGAAGAAATTAACAATTTGATGTGTTGGTGCAAAAATGGCTGTATTAATACAAGCATTTATAAAGCACATTATTTTGTCCATGGTAACAATGCGCTGCAAAGCAGTATATCAGGAAAATCGGCATGACTTGAGTGAGTTTAGGTACCATTGGCGCGAGTTTAACATTGTCAAAACATTGCATCTAACTTACAATAGCCCAAATGTATACACACACAAACTACGCGCAGAGAAACACATTTTCGCACTGAGCATTTTCGTGTCAGAAACCAATTTTGTCCTAATTGCTATACAACCTTTTGCGCTGACGCGACAAACTTTCAAAATATAAAGTCCTGACCAAAATATAACAGCGGTACTCATCCAATGAAAAAAATTACGATAGTTTAGTGGTTTAATTTCAAGAACAAATCCACAGTCAGAAATCTGTGAAGAAATCTAATGAAACTGAGGCTGAAAGGTAATTAGTCAGACTTCCTGTTGTTTCCTGCAAGCAGATTGTTGTGTTTCATACAGGGGACAAGACAAAACAGAGGCCGCACAATAAGAGAAACCTACAAGACTTGTTATTAATGATCTTCACTCAAATGATTGATTTGATAAATATTTCAGAAATCCACTTTTGGTACGCCATCCAGATCTAGAGAAAAAATCACAATGAAGTTTTAACGATAAAACCACACAGATAACAAGACTTGGCTCTCATCCAGCAAAAACTTTTCCACAGATCTCACAAATTCTGGAATCCTACTTGATAAGCAAACCACTTTCACATCTGGTTTCCAACACCAAATTTCAAAGAAGGAGTGACGATAAAACCCCAGCGATTACAAGACTTTGTAGAGATGCTGCTAAGTTTTCATCTTCCTCCATGTTGTGGCCACAAACCACAGAAGAAAATGAATTCTCACATCCGGTTTACTACCTCCATGGGTTTTACAAACAGACAATTGGCAAATAGCTACAGAACCACCGCGATGGTTGCCGACACTTGGTAGGTGTTGATCTAAGCTCATCGGCGTCAACAGCGATTACCACAGAACACTTGGCCATTGATGAGAAGCAGGGACATTAGATACCATTGCAAACAAACAGAAATTACAACAAATGTTTAATTACAACACCGCTGATGATGGACGAACAGCAATCTCGGTAGACGATCACATCCTATCAATTGAAAACGACCGCCAATCCAACTCCTCAGACTTTAGTATTTCCTCCTCCTTTGCTCGGCTACTCAAGTGAAGAAGAATCTTGTCTTCATGCAACCATGCACAAACTGCTTAGGACGAGACCATTTTGACTCAAGGGGGGAAGGGATGTACCGTGGAGGGTGGACGTCTTAAGATTGCTTTTGTTCCCCAAAGAGGTAACAAATGGAATCTGTCAGACGGATAATTTAATGAATGAATTCTTGTCTTGCTTTATGGTTTTATAATTTGAGTAATTGGATTTATGAATCATAAGCATATTAACCCGATTTAAGAAGGAAAATCGCAATTGGGCAAAATGTATATTGAACTTGCCTGATCCCCCCTTGAAAAAAAAATAATAATAAATAAATAAATAAATAAAGACATTCAAAACCACAACAATTACAACATAAAATATACACAGAATAAAAATTATCTCTTAAAATCTTAAAACTTACAGGAGAGGATGATCAATATTTTCACTGATAAGTTGAAAATTCAAACAACTTAATGGAAATTTGCAACAAAAATCTAAAAATTGCTGGCGGATATCAATCTAGTACTTTCATAGTAAATTTGTATTCTAATTTTTCCTGCAATCTAAAGGATAAAAAAACAGACCTTGCAAGCAACAACAAATATTTTATGACTTCTAATCGGAATATGTGATATAAAGATCTGGTTTCAATGACACAATTCACTTGCCATTGCTGTTTAGTGGAGTAAAAATGACGCAACCTTCAACGTCTCCCCTGTAGAACAGCGAAGTCTGTTGAGTGACCTTCCATGTGCATAGAGTAACCTCGGACTTGTATAGCACTTAAAGAGACCAAGCTTGTCAAGATATTAGTTTGAATTCCGAGGAATTTTCACTCAAAACTAAATTAATTAAGTAGTCGATTTGCTACAATTTGCCCTTTTTCTGATCCAGCTGTTGTACCTGTTTTCTTATCAATGTTAACCAAATGGTTGAATTGAAAAAAAAAACAGTCTGGCCTCTTTTTGGTACAATGAAAATCAGTATTCAGAAGTGTTGTTGAAGTCAGGAGACATGACAAAGATTGTGACACTATGTAATTGACTATGGGTAAGTATGATTTGAAGTAACAATCCAACCAAACAGATGTGGCAACAAAATAAACTTAGAGATGTGAATTTTCCCCTCAGAGTTTTTAATGTTTGGTTGTCCACTTTTGTAATGTTGTAAACTACTGTATGCCCGTTTAGTGGTCGACTGAGCATCAATGGAGTTTAGCTTATATGCTGAGCTGTTTTTTACTTTAGGTAAGTATAAATAATAAATAAATAAAATTTAGTCGTTAAACTGCGCCGTTGCTTTAAGATGAGTGTGCCGCCATTAGGGAGCAGAGTTAAGACGTGGCCAACATCCATGATTGTCTGCTGAGCTGTGTGAATTGTGACAGTGAAGGTGAAAAATCACCGATCGGTCCGAGGAGTCAAAATCGTCTCAGCAAGAAAGTGTGCATAGATGAAGATTCATTTGTTGCAGAGCAATTACAATACAGACAGGAGACGGTTGCATAATATAAATCACCAGGACCCGATTACGTGGCTGTGCTAACATCGGAATTCTGCTTGCAGCACTTAGTAGGGCGACCTAAGCAAAGATTTCTGTGCTAATCAAGGCCATGAGCTGATCTATGAGGCAGAAAATTTTTCTTATCATTTCTTCTGCTGAGCAAAAAAAGTGTGCTTAAGCAGCTATATGAAATGCGTCACAGGGCCCAATTTCACAAGCCCTGTCATAAGCACACAAACTTGCTTTGAACAGAAAAATCTTGCTTAGCAGAAAAAGGTTACCAGCAAATATAGCACACACATTACATTGCCGTGACTGGTACCCTACTCATGTCTTGCTAAGCAAAGAAGTTTGCTCAGCAGAGTTTTCTGATTAACAGCTCTATAAAATTGGCCCCTGGACTAATCCACCTTTTGATAACCCCTGGAGCTATATATTCAAAGGAGCTTTTGGGGGAGCAGTATCCTTGGCACTAGAGAAGTAGTTCAAAGAGCATGACTTATTTATTTGGGGGAAACTACCAAAGTTTTTGTTTGAATTCAGAAATTTCCCATCCCTTAGATACAGTGCAAATCTGACCTCTTGCATTTATGTTAAAAATGAAAATCAGTCTTTATCATTCGCAAGAGCACACTTGTAATTCGGCATTGATTGAAACAGCTTTATCAAGGTTTAACAGTCAAGGGCTGAGTGAGAATTGCTTTTGTGTTCATCAAGCATTACCATGGTAACAGCAATATTCCTGTACCTTGACCATTGCTACACAATAAACTTGTCACAGAAATGACCTCAAAAGGAGCCACCCAATTATCCTTGGATTTGACTTTGGAAATTGCTCTCCAACATGAAATGTGTGTCACTGAGAACAAAATTAACATCTAAGTTTTTGGCATAATCAATCAATTGGGTTTTGATAGATGTTGAATTTGCATCGAGGATAAAAAATATGAATTTTGTCAAATTGATTTTAGTAGATTTTTAATTTCAAAATCGGGGATAAAGAATACTAATTTGGTTTTACTCACTTACTGGTGTGTATTAGCACTGTATACTCAGTACTTTCCAGAGTTCTGTGAAAAAAACTACTGGCACATTAAAACAAAAATCTTCAAATTAACACAATTTCAGTTTTGTGGTCCACTCATTTTTATCTATATCAAGTCCTAATAAAAAAAATGGGGAATTACAAGTGTTCAACCTTTAAATAAAATGGTGTCAAATGCCACTGTGTTTGATACCCTTCAAGTGTAATTTTGTTTTCAAAGTCCAAAGAATTTTTGTTATGTCTTACATCTCAAATACATGATTTGTTTTGTTTTTCATTTAGCTAGCATTGAAATTGACCTTTTGATAAAAATCTCATCGATGACCTGGTTCCTGCACAGAAGCTTGCTACTTTCAAAAGTCGGGAACCATCAAAGTACATAATTGTGTGTCATTCACACGGTTAAGCAACTAACAAAGCAAAAAATAAATCACCCAAAATCAGTCAAGATTTACACAACCCCTTTTTCACACAGTAACCTATATTTCAAACTGACCTGATTTCCTACAAGATAACCAACACCATCATCTCCTAGGATCTAATCAAATTTTACATATTCCTGTAAAAAGTAATGAGATATAAAAACAGCCGTGACTCCAGAACAAAACCGACACAAAAAACGCCTTTTTCTGCCTATTAGCCTGGGGGATGTTGTGGCGGTGTGAGAAAACCACACAGCAAATCTACAAATAATTTAATCTCAAACCCATGAATAGTGGACCCGAGAGTCTGATTGGTAAAACATCAGCCAACACACATCGGCAGGGCCCAATTTCATGGCTCTGCTTACTGCCGAATTCTGCGCTTACGATCATGATTCCCCGCTTGACATGCTAGCGCCAAATTTCTGCGCTAGCCTTGTAAGCGTAGAATACCTAGTAACGTGGAGTACGCACGCGCACAAGCCAAAATACGCCGCTAACCCGTAAAATACGCTTGCCGTAAGCACAAAATTCCATGCTTCCGTAAGTGCCAATTCTGTGCTTACGGTAAGCACAGCCATTAAATTGGGCACAGCCCATTATATAATCACCTCTAGAGCACAGGGACCAGGGCCTAATTTCATAAAGTCTGTAAGCATACAAAAACGTGCACAGAAAACTCTTGCTTAGCAAAAATAGGCTACCAACCAAAATTGGTACATTTACCATTGCAGTAACTGGTATCCCACGCATTTCTTGCTAAGCAAAGGAATTTTCCAAGCATAATTTTCTGCTGAACAGCTTTATGAAAATGGGCCCAAGGCTCAATGACCTACCCAGATAGACAACGGCATCTTTAAAGAAAAAATGTTGTCACAATATTTGATTTTGTTTGTGATTCGTGATATTCCTTCTACTGGTCACAGATTTTGACTTGACTTCAAGGGAACGACAGCAGAAATAACTTGCACAGCTGTGCATTTGCTCTAGTGAACCTAATTTATCAGATCTAGGTCAATGACAGGTTGAGAGTCAGTGTACTTAAAGAGATCTGGGCCCAATTTCATAAAGCCTGTAAGCACAAAAAATTGCTTAGCATGAAGTTTCTTCCTTGGTAAAAACAGGATTACCAACCAAGTGTCCACGTGATTTTTAGGATTTAGCAAACAACAGCTGAATACCAGTATCAAGCAATATGCAACAAATGAAAATTTGGTTGGAAATCCTGTTTTTACCAAGGAAGAAATTTCATGCTAAGCAAATTTTTGTGCTTACAGGCTTTATGAAATTGGGCTCTGTTTAGCATCAAATCCATAAGAAATGTTACGATAATTCTCAAAGAGGGACTGTAACGTCAAAATTATTTCCGTGGCCCACAAAATTTTCATATAAATAGTCTTTACAAAAATGAAAAGAAATCAAAAAAATACTTATAACAAGCCTCTATCCTTAGGTTACACAATGGTGTATAATGCCATTGTGTTTGGTTCCCTCCAGGTAATATTTTTTCAATGATGGTGTCAATTTTCAAATATATATGGTCTGTACACAGTATGCACAAATTTAGTTTTACAGATTTTGCAGTTAAGAGATAATCATCGTTGCTCAGAATAATAAATTACATTCTTTTAATAACACATCATTGTAAACTTTCCCTAAAAGAGGGTGAGAAAATACAATTAAAATCTGGTTTCAATTTGGACTGTGATGCAAGACATACAATAGACACACACACACACCTGTGATAAATTTAATTCCCTTGGTGTCGTTCCAGGCAGGCCTTCCAATAATAATTGGTATTGTGTAATTAGAATAATTATCACGGATCATCACTGTACCGAAGTAATAATTCAATTAACTGCTTCATTACTCTAAGCCGAGACAGACATTGCAAACTCTCCTATGACAGACTGTAGGCTAGTTGTACAAATTAACGAGTTAAGAAACGAAGTAGTAATTTTTTTTGCCTTTAAAGACACTGGACACAATTGGTAATTGTCAAAGACCAGTCTTCTCAACTGGTGTATCCATTGTCAACATATGCATAAAACAACAAACCTGTGAAAATTTGAGCTCAATCGGTCGTCGAAATTGCCAGATAATAATAAAAGAAAAAACACGTTTGTCACAGAAAGTTGTGTGCTATCAGATGCTTGATTTCGAGACCTCAAAATCCAACTCTGAGGTATCAAAATCAAATTAGTGACATTACTCCTTTCTCGAAACCTACGTCACTTCAGAGGGAGCCGTTTCTCACAATGTTTTATGCTATCAACCTCTCCCCATTACTCATTACCAAGTAAGGTTTTATGTTAATCATTATTTTGAGTAATTACCAATAGTGTCCACTGCCTTTAATATGGCAATTAAAAGGGGCTCTAAAGACAAAATGAGTTTTGTGATGGACTAATTTTTCTAAAAGGTTGACCTGGGGTAGCTAAGGTGTCCTCTCCATCTGATTTACAATGCACTGACATCAAAGGATGTAGCAGTATGTTGACATAAAAGGAAACAATTTCAATGCATCTTTGGCAAAACCCACAGAGAAAATTTCAACCTGTATGATATTTTAGAATTGACTATCATCTTAAAAAAAAAAACAGTCAATATTAAGGGGCATCACGGGTGGCTCAGTGGTTTTGTTCAATGTGCTTCCCCTCTGTGGACCCCGGTTCTAATCCAACCTCAGACCAGAGCCCAATTTCATGGCTCTGCTTACCGTAAGCACAGAACCGGCGCTTATGGAAGCAGGGAATTATGTGCTTACGGCAAGCATATTTCACGGGTTAGCGACGAATTTTGGCTTCTGCGCGTGCTTACTAAACGTTACTCGGCATTCTCAGCTTACAAGGCTAGCGCAGAAATTCGGCGCTTGCACGTAAGCAGGGAAATGTGGACGTAAGCGCCGAATTCGGTGGTAAGCAGAGCCATGAAAGGGGGCCCAGAGCCTTGCATGTGGATTGGGTTTTCCCTACCTCTTTGTGTGAGTTCTCCCCACTGGAGTTTTCCACCCACATCTAAAACTTCACAATTCTTCTCCTTTCCTATTCATCCAGTTATTGGTGCTTCTTGTGGCAGTGGATATTGTTACAAATACAATTTTAAACAGAACTCTATAAAGGAAATAACTTATCAAGGTTGTTCTCGCTTGATTAACACAACTCATTTTAAATACAACAAGACCACCTTAATTACATCAACGAGGTCAGCTCTATTCAAACTAGCCGTCTGTCTCACTAAGGAGACAAAGGAGGCACAGACAATGGTTTTTAATGAAGCAATTAGAGGTATTAATCAACGAGGGAGTGTGAAGGAAGTAGGTGAGTCATAGGGATGGCCATTAAAACAAAAACAACTGTGATGGTGAGAATGAGATAATGAAGACTGTACAATACTGGCTAGTTGTCCCAGATGAAAAGACCCAAGGTCTTCTTTGGTTCATAGCACCCACTTTTTATAATAACAACAATAATAATCATTTTAATGGATGTTAAATTTGCATCAGGGATAGAGAATATTAATTTTTGTAGTTACCCGTATATTTACGAGAGAAAATTACAACCAGACATTCTGGACTGGGATGATTACGATCTTTTTTCTTTACTCCACGATAATAATAATACTAATAATAATACTTGTAAAGCGCAACATATCCACCTAACAAGTAGGCGCTCAAAGCGGGACAAAAAAAGGAACAATTACAGATAAACCCAAAGTGATCTAAAGATAAACCCTCTAGCTCGACAGTCTAACTTTTACGAGTTGAACCTGATTCGTCTAACTTTAGAACCAAGAATTCAGACAGACTGAGTTAAAATCGATCAGGTTGAACCACGTTAAACCACTGATTTAGTACTGTGTTTGAACAACCTCACAGAAACTTGAGGACAAATTGCCTTCTTATTCTATTCAAGAACCGTCCAAGGTATAAGACAAACTTTTTGATGATACATGCCCTAGGCCAAAGTGACAGACACTGTTATCCACTTCATCATTCTTCAACAGCAATGAAGATGAAAAGGCCAGGAGCTCAAAACATGAAACTCAAACTTCCACAACTTCTGATTGCTTCATATATTATGGAGTCTGGAGGAGAATCTACCCCCGGAGCAGACTTTAGCCCTAGTTGTCATATTGCTCCTTCAACGGCAGGTGGTGGGTATGATCCTCTCCTGATGGGAAATTTAATTTTGTCTGAGCTTCGTCAATTGACACGCAGAGTGGGTTTGATTGTACAGGTTCAGTGCCTGGTCACAACATCGAGGAGCAGAATCCTCCGGACTCTCACCACAAAAAAAAAAACAAGAGAAAATTACAACCAGACATTCTGGGCTGGGATGATTACAATCTCTTATTGACTCCACTTTTTTGAGGATCATCAACTCTTTCCACTCCAGCGCTTATTTCACTTACCAAGCAATCAAGACCAAAAACACAACATTCATAAAGTAATGAGAAGAAGTTCGAGTTCCAATGGCTCTGAAGCAATTAAGTCAAACAGCTCGCTGAAACAGGTTCTTGGTAAAGCTGAATCCAAATTGGTGGCTTTGGGGCGGGTTATTGCATAGAACATGGAGAAGGGCAAGGCCTCGAGTTGTGTTTAATATTGCATCAAAGAGTATGAAGAACAGTACAGACATTTCTATTTTTCATTTCTCCCAGAAAATGTATTTTCCACACCAATGCTTGTGAATATTGGTTTGACATTGACTCCAGCCGAGCACAGCAAGACTAACAGCCTGCACTTCTGAAGGTGTTCTTGGAAAAATTTGATATTCGCAAACGGCGTACCATATGGCACTGCTGATAAAAGGGTTGCGATGCATGTAGTGTGGTATATTATCCCAACACCAACTGAGAAGGTTACACTAGATCGGGTTTGGGATTGGTCATGTCTGCTGGCTTGCCATTGGTCTGGGTTGTTTCTGCTGGCTTGCCATTGGTCTGGGTTGTTTCTGCTGGCTTGCCATTGGTCTGGGTTGTTTTTGCTGGCTTGCCATTGGTCTGGGTTGTTTCTGCTGGCTTGGGCTTAAAGGCAGTGGTAATTACTCAAAATAATTATTAGCATAGAACCTTTCTTGGTGACGAGTAATGGGGAGAGGTTGATGGTATAAAAAATTGTGAGAAACAGCTCCCTCTGAAGTTCCATAGTTTTTGAGAAAGAAGTAATTTTCCACGAATTTGATTTCGAGACCTCAGATTTAGAACTTGAGGTCTCGAAATCAACCATCCTAACGCACACAACTTCGTGTGAAAAGGGTGTTTTTTCGTTCATTATTATCTCGCAAGTTCGATGACCGATTGAGCTCAAATTTTCACAGGTTTGTTATTTTATGCATTTGTTGAGATACACCAACTGTGAAGGCTAGTCTTTGACAATTACCAATAGTGTCCACTGCCTTTAAGCTTGTCCATGACAATTGTTACATAATACAAATATTTTATTTATTAGAAAAAAATAATGAATAAGAACTAGCCTATAGATATATTTTGTTGTTATTTCACAAACAATGAATTTCTGTCACAGTTGTTACAATAGGTAGGGGCATGTCTGATTAAAATCTTGTTTATGACCCTTTTGCGGCAGTCAAAAAAATTGAAAATGTACTTCAGAACAAAAACTGTTCTTTACTTGTGAAAGTTTTCGATGGTGGTGAACTTGGGAATATGAGACATTTGAAATCTAGGACAAACCTTTTTATTGAATAGAACTAACTAGGTCAAATTTTGCAGCTAATTGTGGCCGGCCACTACGAGGCATTTTGCAACATACAGCTTCACAAATATAGAGGACGGACTATTTTCCCTTCCAGCCTACTTTTGTTTACATTGGTTCAAATCTCGAAAACTGGCAATCACATAACACACATCAGTCGCTGAAACAGTTTACCATATGTCTCAGGAGTCGCAACGAAAACATACCTCCAGTATGCTCATCATCGCTAGCGTTGGAAAAGGTCTTCAAAAAAGTGGGTCACGGTTGCGAGAATAGTTTGAAGGTAGCCTTGAGGAATACGCATAGAGAATTACAGGCTTGTCCATTAACGAGGGACTGCACTTGATGTGAGTGCATCGCGGCTATTAAATACCAAAACATGTTTACCACCGTTACTTAGGGGGTCTAACTGTATCCATATCAAAGCATGAGTGTTGCGAATATTACGTGCCGACCGCGGTAGCCTGGGAGAATGAGTTACTTACAGCACCAGGCATTATTGAATTAGCGACCGTCTAAATTTCATTTAACGCTCAGCAGTGCATCACCTACACAATATCTTTCGCGTTTTTTTTGGGGGGGGGGATAGGGAGTTGGGTGAATCTGTCAAGATCACAACAATGGTAATTGTTATTAATAATAATAATATTGCTCATTGCATTGGTGCCCTTGAAATTCTCGACAGTAGAAATTTACAATTTCCTCATCTATAGGGTATATGCCCTTTAACAAGGAGAAAATGCCTTGGTGCACTTGCCCTTTCAAAGAAGAAGCATACAGGCCTGATGCGATAGTGTTAACCGCAAACCTCACTAAGGCATAGCAGTCAACAAACACATTTCTTCTGACGAGTCAATACATTTCTTCTGACAAGCCTTAAAACACACCAAAGAATACCATCCTGAAAGAACTCCACAGAGAAAAAAAACCTGAACTTTACCCCAACTTCTCCATCAACTCACAAGATAAGCACTTGCATCAAACAATGAAGTACAGCTTGTTGACAAAGATTACCATCTCGTCCCAGACCAGAGACTTTTTTCACATCGCTACAGTCCCGCTCCGAAAGGGTTATACAACGGCAACACAGCCAAGCATATTGTTCCAAGAGGAAATCCAATATGTAGGCAAACATTTTAGAGAGTGCAGGTGGATTGCCTAACGACACCTCCTCTTGATACTGTATTTAGTTTGATGACTTAACATTACCCTTCGAACGGCAAAGTGTCTCGCTCGTTCTTTGTACAACAAGAATTTTCTGGATGAAGTGTCGCTGTTAATGTCATTTGATCTTATCATTTCTTCAGTGCTTCAAAGTGTCCAATGACAGGGCATTGTTTGGAAGAAGTGCAAATATTTTTCACATGCTGTCTATTATTTTGAGCGAGGAAAATGTACTACTATCTGTTCTTTTTGAAGCTTGATGAATATTCATTACACTTGAGTGATAATGTGTTTACTCATCTTTCAACAGATGTTACGCTTGACGCATGCAATTTAAAAGGTTAAATAAAAGAAGCCCCACAAAATTCATGCACTCTCAAAACAAAACACTTCAAATTATTAAAAAGTTTTTAGAAAGAATTACAAAAAGAAAGTCTTCCCACTACAACTACTATACTGACGACAGATCTATGTACAAAGTTGAGATGAAACTGTAGGATTTCACCTTTAACTACCAGGCAATCTTGGTAGTCAAGTATTAATTAAGATATCTGGCACAATATCATGGCTCTGCTTACCGTGGAATTCTGCACTTACCGTCCATGATGGAATCACACGCTTTATAGGGCACCATAAGCGCAGATTTTCGTGGTAAGCAGAGCCTTGAAATTGGGCACTTCTCTAGAGTAATAGAATAAAGGTCCAGGGTTTGAATCCCAGCCAAACAAAATGCCTGTGGTTTTGTTTTCAGGGAACTCGGAGTACAGAGTGTACAATGCTTAACACACACCAGTGTATGGTCAAAAAACAAATAATATTCTTTATCCTCGATACAAATTTAACATATTATTATATGAAAGGATTTCACCAAGTATGGATATTAGTTTGTTTACTTGTTCAAACATGTCGGTCACCCCAACAATATGTCTTACAGGATAAATTGCACAGAATCCCAACTCTCCCCGGAGCAAATTGAACACGCCGTTCCTCCAAACAGTTTTATGCAATCTGATGTGACATTCTAATCAAGGAACTGTTATGCGATTGTGTCACATGGCACGCCGAAGTTGTGTCGCGGACACTTTGTGCGATTACCTGGCCGGGAGGGCTAACACCGAGTCCCCAGTAGGACTACACTACCACCAAACAAATAAAAAAATCTTATTAGCTATCAGGCTCTATTTTTATGTAGGGTAGGGGCAAGGAGCGGGGGTTACTAAAAAGGGGATATTAAGAATAAAGGGACATGGAGTCGTCTCAACCCAGGGGCAAGAAAGGATAAGACAGCTCACCGACAGTTCACAAAGTGGTGTTATAAAAATACTGAGCAGGGACATCAACCTTTTGGGGACAAGTTGAGCTCTTCATAAATTAAAGACAAATTGGGATACTGTCAAGTAGACTTGTTTTTGAGTATTTTTTTCCTCCAAAATCTATTTATGGATGCAAATTATTCCACGAGGTAAATGGAACAAAGAAAGTCACACACAAAAAACAGTGGTCTGAGTAATTTTCCATCCTAACAACTTGGGATACTTTCAGCTGGAAATGTTTTTCTCAAACAACAAAATGAAGAAAAAAATAAAGGTCTGAAATTGTGTCAGCATTAATGTTTAAGAAAGAAGTAATGTTTTCAACAAGAACTATTTAGAAAACAATTTCTCAAAAACAGGTATATTTACTCCAAGCCTGTTTTTTCTCTAGTTCTAGGTTTGAATAAGATGGAATTGAAATAAAAACAAACCTGATTAAATAAATTGCCTTTTAATGAATTACAAGGTAGACAAATTAAAACAAATGGATACATTCATTGTTTCTAAAAATGAAAAAAAACCTTGCACTAAAATTTTACACAGGCCTACTTGAAGCAAAGAAAGGTTGCCTCGACTTCAAGGTTTGGCTTTGGAAACTAATGGTCCAACCTTGGGTGAATTAGGAAAAACCATTAGGCGACTAGATGTGATTGGTCATCTCTCAAAAGCGGCTCTTCAGATGCAATTATCGCTAAAATACAATGTGTTTTTCACCTTTCAGAACACAACGTTCTGCAACGCAAGCCGTAAGATTTAAATTCTACCAAATTGGTGCTTCACACCTAAGTATTATTTTTTTCTTCTAAATTTTTCTTAAGGATTTTTATCTTTTAATTCCTTTTAGTGTTTTGCCAGTGTGAAGTGTACTCAAATAAAAAATAAATAAAATAATGCGTATTCCCTGAGGGCATTTCAACACCGAATTTTACCAGAAAATTTTAAAACTATTTCCTTGCTCTTAAGTCTTAGGTACAATTCAATTCAATTCAATTCATCTTCATTAGATCCCAAAAAGGGTAATTCAAATGCTCGCATACAGTAAAAGTGTTGACACGACAGACCAGTTAGTTGTGAAACAAACTCAGTATTTTTGGCTTTAAAACTTAGCACAACAAATATGAGAAAGTATCAACCATTACACATGAACAAATTGGGACAAAGGTTGACAGACTTGATGTACATGTAGAATAATCAGCTAATAAATAGTTTTCATTTCGTGAATACTAAATTATTGGCCAGATTGCATTCTAAAAGCAATCATCAACAGCCCCTAAGACCTTCACTGTGAAAAGATAAACCATCAAAGTGCAAAGTATGTTAAACCAAAAACATTACACAGCTTTTGCCCAGCTAATGAATTATTCATGATTATCAAAATTCCCAGGGACCACAATGAATGAGAGGCAGGAGAACTAGGCAAGCGCCCTCTATCATCTCAGAGCAGCAGCAAAAAAAGTTGGTGGACAACATTTTTCCAAAGCAGTGGCATACTGCCCTCTGTTGAACACAAAACAAATTTACAAAATAATTTATAAAAATTCTGATTGATGTTCAGTGCAGGTCTGATATTCGGCCTGTGGGGGAAAGTAGGAACATTTTATTTAGTACAAGGACTGATATGTACACATGGTGTAGGCTTTTAAAGAATTTTCAAGCTATTTAATAACAATTTCCCTGATTTTTTGGAGAGTCAAAAAAATTGGAAATCCAATTAAACTTGCAGATATGCAGTACTGTAATGGAAAGTCTGCATTGAGCCTCAATCTTAAAGATGAAACAATGAAAAACGTGAAGACTGCCAGGCTAAGAAGGATTGCTCCTATAGATTCAATACTCCCAGAAAAATAAAAATCCAACTTGGTTGTTTAAAATAGTTTAACTAAAATTGAAAGAAATATGAAACCGTGTACTCCAATAAAAATTATAAGTAGGGGAAGACCAAAAAAAGTTTTCAAAATGAGAGTTAACTTCATGAAGTATGTTATTTTGTAACCAAATAATTGCTGCCAGACCATGTTCTCCTTATTTCTTCTTCAACATCCTGTTATTGGAGTCTAAACTAGTGTAATGAAAAAGTACATAAATAAAAACAAACAAGTGAAGTTGAAATAAAAACATATGAGACTTACCTAACACACTTGAAGCAAGCTTTGTGGTAGATCTTGTCTTGAATGCTAACCTCTTCTCCAACAGCCACAATGAATCCACACGCCTTGCACACTCCATAGTAGTCAGCGCTCTTTGAGAAGCTTCCATTCCTCTTCCTGGCAACCGGCTTCTCCAACGATTCCCTTGAAATCATACGTCTCAATCCATCAAATTTTGTACTGTTCTTCATCTGTGGCTTCGCAGGGCTTTTGGTGGACGCTGGCTGGATCTTTGAGACTCCACTGTATCCAAATCGAGAAGCCGCGGCCGACAACTCGGGAGAGTTATCAGAGTGGCTGCCGACTTTGTTGGGTTTGTATTTCCGTGTCGTGATGGGGCTCTTTTTTGTGAACCCCCACAGTTTGCCGCCGATACTCAGCTGTTTAGGAGATTGTGGGGGGTCTGTAAGCAAGGGTTCCTTCACCCCACCCTCCCACGATTCACTTCTCTTGTAGCGATTTGGAAGCGAAGCTCTCGATCTATTAGCCACATCTTGCAAGTCGGCCTTGCCTGTTTTCCCTCCGGCGTATTTGGACATCTGGGTGAGGTAGCGCGCGAATCCAGAGCCGCTGTTGCTTTTACAAACCGTATTGTAGGTCCCGTCTGCTTTTAGCGTCCCACCGTCAGTATCTCCAGGGTTGCTTTTTTCATTTTGTGGTGCTGAATCAAAGATGTCTTCCATGCTTTGTGATCTGGACGATCTATGACAAGGTTTCAATGAGGTGTAATGACTGTTTGTGCGACTCATAAAATTCTGCGATGGAGTAAATTTCTTGACGATTCCCTTATTTGCTTTCATCTTCGAATCAGTGGTAAGATGACCATCACTAGTGCTTGGGATTGATAAGGAGTAAGAACGCCCAGGAAAGTCTTTTACTTTATCCATGCCACCAGTACTGGCACATTTCTTGGACTCAGCACTATCCACAGATTTATTGTAAGGTGTTGCCGCCTGTTTGACATAAGATCCTTTCGATGAGGGAGGAAAGAAACCGCCAGATACCGGTATTTTGGATGGTAACATACTCAGTTTCTTTGTTGGTATATCGACAGGAGTCGCTGGAGCCGAGTGAGTCTCGCGTGCTGCAAACATGAAAGCTGCGTTGTTGAAACGCAGCGGCTTAACTGGTGCACTTTTGGGCTCCTTGACTTCTCCGTTGTGTGAGGCAGATAACGCCAGAGATTTAGGGATAGGGATCTTGGATAGTGTCTGACTTTCACTCTTATTGTTGCTTGCGTTTTGACTTGGGCTCAATGTTCTGAAGCTCTGCTGTAGGACGGGCGATGATATCATCAACTCCTGACTTCTTGATTTGGGCATCTGTAGTTTCGTGCAGTGTGACCGCGGAGGGTTGAAACGTTCCTCAGTGGACACCTTCCTGCTTTTTGCAACCGCTGGGAGTTGGATGCTCTCCTGACTTTGCGGTTTGTAGGCCGGCTCTGAGAACTGGTGCAACAGCCTCGGTCTACAGGTCGTCACGGATTGAAGTAGTTTCCGATTATCTGAGTTGAGGCTTTCTGCCGAGCTGTTCAGATTGCTCAACTTTCTCATTTGTTGCGGTGAGCTGTTGCCTTGATCAGATAGTTTCCTGCTTTCGGTTGTGGTGGTACCTTTGAGATTGGTGGAATGCCTGGGACTTTTAATATTCTGCATTCTGTACCCCTCAGTAGAATTTCTTTTGGGTGGTGGAACTTCAAGTTGACCATCACTTTCACTGCTCTCTACTGCTGGCATGCCACACAAATCAGAGTTAAGCCTTTCATACTGATGCATCCTGGATGCAGGAGTTTGTCCGCTTTCTTGGTTTGACATGGTCAAGAAGTCGGGAGAGTCTGTTGTGATTGAACGATGCCTTCGTGGAGGTTTCGGTGGTGGGGGGTTCTTTCCAACAACAGGTGCGCTCATCTGCCTGCGTACATCGAGGTGTCTTTTCAGAGCAGGTTTTGGATGAGAGCTTGGAGGAGGACTCTGTATGTAATAAAGTGATCTAGGAGAATCAGCACGACCTGGCGAGCCAGAGACATACTTGATCGGGTCTCGCAGGCTAAAGCCGTGAGCTAAGTTGTATGTGTACTGACGGCTCTTCTCAGCAGCTTTTGCCTTGGTGTCAACGTGGCGGGCCATCTCGGCAATGCACCTAGCCATTGTCTCTCCCTCCACGGCTTGTTCAAAGCTCGGTAAATTGAGAATGCCAGAAGGGATGTTTTGGGGTTTAGACCTCTTTTGTGGTCGTTCTAATTTGTCAGTATTGTCTTGGAGGTTCTGCAAGTCGGATGAAGAGCGTCTTAAAGGCATTGATTGGGAGGACCTTAAGGAGGTTTTCTCAGACGTAGTGGTGGAAATTTTCTCCTCGCAAGAATGAGACTTGAGCAGTGGAGCTTTGTCTTCTTTCTCCTCTACTCCTTCACTGAGTAAAGAGGAGGTTGAGAACTCACCACCTTGGTCTTTCTTTTGGAGAATATCGGGCACCCCTGGTTCAGCAAACATCCTCTGCTGTGCAGTGCACTTCTCACGACGGGCAGACATGATAGAGCCTGGTGCTACGTAGCTGATAGAGGACGTTGTCTTGAAGGAGCTTTTCTCAAGGGGGTTAGCGAATGGGGCATTCATTTTCAGGGCTGATCCAATCTAAGTGGCTCAAGTAACAAGTCACTCAAATAAGTTGCAGTCGTCACCAGTAACGGCTGAAACAAAAACAGAAATTTTAAACTGTGATTAAACAATTGAGCTTACTCAAAGAATTCAGATATAGAAATTATTTGATGCTGGAAGTTCTTCTAAAATGCTTTGTGTTTTGTTGGGCTGACACTACTATGCTACCAATGTTTTGTCTGGCATCGTAATTTAACTTCCGGTGTCCACAGCTGCACTAATGAAGACACCAGAACTGATAACATCACTTCAGTCATAAACTGAGGCACTTCACAATGAAGTCACAGAGGAATTGATCAAACATATGGAAAATGTGAAGTCTTTGGTGGGAAGTAAACTATAAAAATTAGCCTTTTGCAAACTGCTACCCAAACCAAAATAACATGTGGTATAAATGGAAATAATTATAATGACCTGAAGTAGACCCTAGACTGCTGGGGTCAGAACGTCTGGTTATTATTAAACAAAATAAAAAAATTGGGTTTGCTAAAAAATATCACTTGTTGAAAAACCTGTTGACTTAGCATTGTCAGAAACCTCTCTATTCTTTCCAAGAAGTTGATACAAAGAAAAGCTCTTTACTTTCTATGAAACCTTCCACTTTCATTGTAAAAACGAAAACAAAAAGTAGGGGCCTTTCAGTCATTTTCCAACGAGATAGAGATAGTCATTACATGGTATTACCGCAAACCTTTCCATATAAGTCATTTTCATTTTCACAAGGAGAAACAATGGTATGAAACCAGGGTAGAAAATACAACATGCAAAGTTGACTCGAGTAAAAAGTGCTTCATACACATCACAAGTCTTAAAATTGTTTTTAATCTTGATAAGGACTTATCTATTAGAAAATGAGTAGATCACACAACTTGATTTGATTTTTATAAGCCCCTCTTTAAAAGCCGACATCAAGTGAATGCCATTCTCGTCTTGAGCAACTATGTATCAACGTCATCGAATCTTCACTCCAGGATATAAGATGTAGATTCTGAACCCTAAATTCACTGTGTAAACATACGATATCATGAAGTGTAAAATGATCGTAAGATGCGTAGTTTAAGAAGTCAGTGCCACAGCTGGATGATGATGATGGTACAATGACAGCAAGCAGACTAAAACACAACCTTTACTCTGGAATTCCAATCGAATGTTGTCTACCAAATCCCAAAAAGATCAAAGGGGAGCTTAAAAAAGTAGATTATTGTAAAACAGATTCTTTGAAGCAATTTTAACATCTACAAAAAATGTTGTGGTACCAGCTGCTAAAACCTCCAGCTACCGGGAAATTTACACTGCCCACATCAGTGTAGCGGTAAAAACCAAATTATACACCACAAAAAACGAACAACAACTCCTTAAACCAAGACAAATTGTTGGTTGAGTAATTAAAAAACTTCAACTAATAAATCATAATTTACCAGGAACAAAGCTTCAAGGCCAAACCTTTCTAAATAGATAACAAACGCTTTCACACATGAATGTGCAAAGAGGGACTGTTGCCAAAAAAAACAATCGTAAATCAACTTTCTTATAACAACTGTAGTCAGGATATGCCATCTGTTGTCAGCACTTCATCATCACATCAAAAAACAAATGTTAATAACATCTTGATCAAATTCTTTTTTAGACCAATTATGTTTAACGACTATCAGTGAAGAAAGATTCCAGCAATTATTCCTTGAGGCTGTTTACATCAAGGAGTTTGATAAATGGATAAGAACCTTAAAGGGAAGCTATACGTTTCGGTAATCACTATAATAGTTAATGGCAATAAATACTTTTGGTTCGAAGCCTACAGAAGCTTTCAATAGTATAAATTTATAAACATTTCTGTTTGAATAATGTAATGAATAGGGTAGGTGGCCTTAGCTTTCGATCCAAACCGGACCTTCTTCAGAGGCATAAAACAAGTACAAACAAATACATAACCATTTATAGAAAAAGAGAGGGGAAAGGGATTAAGGCAAGGATCCAGAAAGAAGCGGGAAAATACCAGTCAATCAAAGTTTCTATTTCAAAAACAATATTGGAAACAATATTTCTGTTTGAAGTTATATGGTTATAAATGCAAAAAGATATCAGTTATTATCCCCCAAATTGGAATCTGAGAAACGCTACTGTAAGATACATTTCTCAGATTATGTATTCCAACTGCCTGGACAGTGGACATATTCACTGCAATACTCAAACATGTGGCTACCTTTTGACAAGTTAGTTTTACTTAAAGCCATTGGACACTTTCGGAACAGAAAAAAAAATAAAAATTCACAGATTTAGAAATATCTTACAGGATTTACAGAAAGTAATGGTGAAAGATTTCTCTTGAAATATTATTCCATGAAATGCTTTACTTTTTGGGAAAACATTAAAACAATACCAATTCTCGATATCAAGAATTACGGATTCATTTAAACACATGTCATGACACGGCGAAACGTGCGTAAACAAGGGTGGGTTTTCCCGTTATTTTCTCCCGACCCGATGATCAATTGAGCCTAAATTTTCACAGGTTTGTTATTTTATATATAAATTGTGATACACGAAGTGTGGGCCTTGGACAATACTGTTTACCGAAAGTGTCCAATGGCTTTAAAACAATCAAACGGTTCCAAAAACCGAAGGTATACTTTCCCTCTTTATAAAAGAATTATACATCATTGGTTAAAGGATCACGTTGCCTTGGATTGATCGAGTTGGTCTTTGAAAAGCAGTGGTAACCGCTTGTTATAAAATGCATATGATTAGAAATATATTTTAAAAGTAGAATATAATGGTTTTCCTTTTACCGCGTCAAATAACATGGTCGGCAATTTATGGGAGTCAAATTTTTGACTCCCATAAATGGCCGACCTTGTTAGTTCGCAAAGTAAAAAAACAAAAAAGGCAATTTCGAGGCAAATGTGTGTGGATGATTGTATTCTACTTTTTAAACATCTTTCTAACCATTATGCATTTTATAACAAACGGTTACAAACGCTTTTCAAAGACCAACTCGACCGATCCAAGGCAGCGTGTTCCTTTAATGTTGTACTTTTCAAGAAAATGTTGGCTTGTGGGGTAGATAGTATGAAAAAGTCATTCCAGCCACCAGTTTACATTTGTGTGACCATGACTGGGGAGGAAAACGAGAGCAATTGATGTCGCAAAATGGGTCAGGTCCCATGGGATCCAGACTCTGGGTCAGGTCTCACCCAAGAAATCTTGTAGAGTAAAAAATATTTTTAAAAGTTGTATTGGAGCTTTTTAACTTTTAAATGTGTGTCTATTGGTAATAACTTTTAAGAGATTTTTATAAAACATAATGACATTTTTTAAATTTTATTATTGGGTATTAGAATTGAAGGCCTGTGGGTCACAAGTTTGAATAATTTTGGGCATATGCCTCTGGGTTTTTTTGGTATACAAATTTTCCGTTATGTGTTGCTTGTTTGCGTTTCAATGCAGAATATATAATATTTAAATTATAATAAAATATCACAATTGGATATAATTTCAGATTATTATGGGATATTTATTGCAGTATGACTAACAAAGGTAATAAACTTTATCTGGCAGCATTTACTTGCAAACCCCTGTCATAATGTAACATGTGGTATCATACACAAAACAAGCGAAACTCGACCACTTCTCTGTGTACATAAATGGTGCCCACAGTTTATTGCAGTTTGCATTTATCTTGTCAGTGTTTGTGCCAGCTGTAAATTTTTGTGTGCAATCTGCACACATGTTCAATTAGTAATCTAATACTGATATGCTTGACATAGTGTTAGCCACAGGAGTGTCTGGGTTTTATTTTGGACACCCTTTTTTATCAGTCATTCAACGGAAGAAGAAACAAAAGTAATTTAAAATAAAATAAATTTAAAAAGAGGCGGCCTCTTTAAAGGGAGTGGGCAGAGACGCTAAATACGTTTGTTTGTTTTTTTGTTTTGTTTTTGCCTAAGTGAACAACTTGGACACCAAGTTTCTAAATTTCCAGCAAACTTGGACACCCTTTTACCAAATCTAGACTAAAACCTTGGAGTAATTTGTATGCACTCAACATCAACAAAACACCACTCAACCTCCAAGCAACCACAACAAAGTTTTTCAGAATTTTTGAAATAGCATGTTATGAAATATTCCAAGCCTCAACATTCTCCAACCCCCTATCAACTTTTAACTAAAAATAGTGCGTACTTACGACCACAACTTCAAATGTTTTCTCCGCTCTCAATGGTCTCTTGAGTGTTGAGGTGGAATGCAGACATGCCAAGAGCATCTGGTCTTGAGATGGATGCCTTCGTCTCCTCCGTAGCGTTAAGATGTGACGAAGAGGTGTAACCAAATGCTCTCTTACTCAACGGGAAGAGTGACTCCAAAGTCTGTTAAGATCCAAATACAAAATCTTCAACAAGTCTTAGAAAATCATAAATAATATAATAAGTAAGACTTTTAAAGGCGCATTTTCCAGAGATACAATGCGCTGCTAAAGACTGTTACAAAAATGTAGAATGCTACAGATGGAAAAAATAATCTTCTGTAGGACTCGCAATTGACACTGATGGACCACAGGCACAAGTCCTTTGATTTAAGCGTGGGGCCAGTGAAAACACAATGGGACAAGCTTGGTTGTACTGTGTTTTCTTTGATCGAGTAAATTTCCTCGTTGAGCAATTTCCTTGTGAAAAAATATTGACTGTAAATGGTGACTCTTTAAAGAGTATTGAAGTACACTTACACATGAACACAAAGACCTTCTCCGAGTGCTTGTTCAACTCAATTTGACTCTGGTCTTGTAAAATAAATTCCGGTCCAGCAAAGAATTTGAGCTACCAAGCCCTGCCGTCTTGTTTTCTTCAAATTCGAGCGCTGTGCTGTCAAATTTATTACTTAACACCTTTCATCACAAAACAGTACCATCCAAAATGTTACATACATGTAACCCCAATCACAAAAGCACAAATCCAAACGGGTTTCAACCACCAGGAAGTTCTATCAGAATTGTTTCATTTGAAATAGAAAGTGACAAGGAAAATACATATAATCGAAGCCTTGTGTCCGACCAACTTTCTAGTTTAGGTCACGAGAACGAAAGAAAAACAAAAACAGTACTATGATAAAACAAAAACAACGCTGTCATTGCACAAAGATTTCACAGAGAAATTTACAGGACTTATTCACTATGACATCATAAACTAGCAGTCGATAAACATTCAACAGGAACAGCAAACATTCACATTATGAAATTAGAAGAACAACATCCCTGTACTACAGTCATGTATCCCTGGCAAGATTGCCAACATCTGTAGGGCCAATGAGTTTTTCTCTTTCAGTAAAAATGCAAACCCTGCTGCCTTCACCAACTGGTCACTTCAGTTATTTAAAAACCCTGTTCACACTTACCGAGCCAATTCCCATGAAATAAAACCCCAGGAAAGTCCTGTGGAGTGTGCACACAAAAAAAACGCAAACCCTGCTGCCTTCACCAACTGGTGACTTTAGTTGGTGATCCTTGCTAGTTATTTTATAACCCTGTTCACACTACCGAGCCAATTCAGAGGAAATAAAACCCCAGGAAAAGCCCTGGAGAGTTTTAACTCCACACCACCCCATGTTTTTGTTTTCCCGCTAAGCATGAATATTTGGTTTGCCGATCACAGGGTCATCTCGCTTAGCCCGATTCTCAAGAAAGGGGAAGCTGTTTTCCCGGGAGTTTGCTAGAGTTTGTAAGTCAAGTGTGAAAGGAATTTCCTGGGAATTTTATCTAGAGTGAAAGGGTCTTTTTAGATTCCACATTACATATTAGTGAAGATGAGAGATAGGGATGACTAACTGATAAAAAAAAGAGGTCACATACGCTGATGTCATACCAGCAAAATTCCATGTTACATTCACACATTCTTATTCAGTTAGTCATTTAAAAGCGAACAGTCTACTAAAAGCCAGGCCTCGAAATAACCAGAGCAACCCATAGCAACTGCCGGCGGTGGTGCCCTGTGCTTTTGCTATGGTGCCCTGCGTAATGTTCCAGTACAAAATTACAGTTTCCTCATAGAGGTTGCCCTTACCAGCAGCACAAATTAATAAGTTTATAAAACTTTTTAATAAAATACAAAATCTCAAGAAAAGATAAAACAAGTAGTCCCCCCCCAAAAAAAAAAAGTTAAAGGCCTGACTTTTTTATCCTAGCTCTCGCCTTTTAGCCTTAAAAAAAGACTCTGCTAGGGCCAAAATGTCGAGCCACTAACTTTTGTTTTGCATTTATACCATCGGTCCTTTTGGTTGGTAAACAAAGTGCAACAGCTAATATACTATTTTTCAGAACAATTGATACTAACTTGTGATTAAGCATGAGTGGCTCTGCATAAAGTCGTTTCACTTACCTTCTGTCTCAATAAAGTAGTTGTTCCAACAGTATTTTCCTAAGACTGTCCGCTGAAGTGTAAGAAGTTACTAGGTACTTCAATCCCAACACCATGCACCATGTGGACATTATTGTAGATTCTTTGTTTAGATGTCGAGTAGATACCTGTGTTATCTGCACAGAAATAACAAAACAAGTCTTCGTTGTTACTAATATTTCACTTTGTTCAATTAATCAGATGAAACAATTGCAGGTAGCAATAAAACAAAGGTCAGAGTGTGAATCAAGACCATGAATGATTCCCGCTTGGTACTCACTCACACTTCACCTGGTAACACAGTAAAGTTCAGGCCAGTATATTTCCTGTTCAAAAGTAGCATACTGGAAATTGGGATGCAAACTTTATCCATAATTTGGGAGTGAACAAAGAAATATCTCCCCTACTTTTGGGCCCAATTTTAAAAAGCTGCTAAGCACAACAATTTTATGCTTACCAGAATAGGAATACCAGCCACAATACTATTTCACACATACAATCTGTGATTGCTGGTATTCTACTTGTTTTGCCTTGCAGAACATGTTTAGGCAATATTGTCAGCCTCTGCAGCTGTATCAAAATAGGCCCTGAGCAGCAGAATCAGATTTAGCACAAAAAGTCAACTTTATGCTAACCAGAATAATAACCACAATATTTTCAGCTTAATAATAAGCAGCCCTTACAAAATTGGTCCCATGATTCAGAAACCATCCAGATGGCTCATTTTAATGAACAGGGGTGAGCAGTAAATTATGAGAAAGATATCTCTGTTTCATCTTAAGATGATGTGCCTCCTTCTTTAAGGAGACAGCTCTGGAATGTAATTAAAGGAACACACACCATCTTTGATGGATGTGTTTCCACATTTGGGGCGCTTTTCATTCTTTGTCCAACAGGAAGTGACTTGTGATGATTAGCGCTTGGGAAATGATGGGTTATGTAAACACAGACGTCCTCGCTGGTTTCATTGCCAGAAAATAACAAAGTTGGGAACCATTGGCAACAATGCAGGCTTTTCACAGAGGCAAAGAAGGCGGTTGCCTCCATGCCCCATGGTCATTGCCTTGGTGCCCTTGAAATGCTTAAAAGTACCATTTCCTCATAGGGTGCCCTTTACCAAGGAGAAAAAGCCTTGGTGCCCTTGTCCTTTCAAAAATTGAAGCACACAGGCTTGACAATGTAAACTTTATGGAATTTTGGTTGGTAACCTGTTTCTGGCAAGCAAATTTGGTAAGCAAGATTTGTCTGCGCTTAGCAAGTTTGTGTGCATACAGACTGTATGAAACTGAGCCCACATGGCCAAAACGGGATTTGGGCAGGGCTGACCCAAACTTTGTGCGTGGATCTAAGCTACAAATACTACACATTCCCTTTAATGGATGAAGTTACATACCAGTGTAGTCTCTCTCAGCCTGGTGAGTTGACCTTAAGATGAGGATAGTGACCTTGAGATGGGGATCCTCTACACATCTCAAGACTCCTCCACAGTCCACATAACAGCTGTGAGGCTCCCTGTGCTGTAATGAATACATCATACAATAACAGTTCAACTTTGACACTATAGACACTCATAGTTCCCACATGACATAAATCGGCCATCTTTACGGCAATTTGGAACACACAGCCTTCATAAAACTCGTTGCCTGATTGGTTAGTAAACAGCATGGTTGCGTTAATAAACGGAGCGCTTGACGCGCCTGCAAGCCAAAATTTGTTTTTCTTCTTAAATTGATTAATGGATTTGCAGTATTCAGAGTGTTTGACACTCAATCAGTAAATCATTGCAAAAAATGTCTCCCTTTTAAGGATGTTTTAAAAAGTTCACACTTGTGATCTACTTGGTGTTTATTTTGGTCTTAAATGCCCTCAAATGTGCATTCTGGAGTATTATAAATGGTTCTATTTTGATAATGCCGTGCACAGATACGCTAGCTTATACTATAGCGACATGTGAGTAACTATCCAAAAAGAAAAAGATAAGATAATATTCCTATACTTTTGTACAGAGAAAGTGAAGAAAGAAAAGAGGAAAATCAAAACCCCCAAAAAGAGGAAATCAGCTAAAAAGGGGAAATCTCACATTCTTGACGAAGGGAGAACTGAGAGCGATTTGCCTTTTTTTGCAAACAAAAAAGAGGACTCTGTTCAAGACGATGGTAAAGTTTTTAATGGCACTAAACAAAAAGAAGAAAAAATATAAAATCAGCTGCAAGAAGTTGCAAGCCTGTTAACTTCAAACAATAAAAACAAAATTGATTTTGACAACGGCTGAAAGGTCTCTCTGCCTCATGAGGCAGAAAATGTTTTCAGCAGAGGAGGACGTTTTAAATATCAAGCGCAAATGTACGGTGAGGTGGAGTTCAATGATTGGACACAGATCACTGATTCACTCAAACGTCTAATCTGATTTGCATAAACAGGTTAAATGTATGCTGTCAGGTCCTACTAATTAAACATGCCTTTAAAGCAGACTTAATTAACATATTTTGCATTCCAGAAAGACCCAATGATATAGAAAATGATGGAGATTCCTGCCTGGTAAAGTTTTAATATATCAATATCAACATTTATGTAGTGCTATCTAGACATGCCTTTTAAAGGGAAGGTACACGTTTGGTAATTACTCAAAACAAATATTAACTTTAAAACTGACTTGGTAACAAGCATTGGAGAGCTGTTGATAGTATAAAACATTGTGGGAAACGACTACCTCTGAAGTACCATAGTTTTTGAGAGAGGTAATTTCTCACTAAAACAATAAAAGACTTCTAGCTAGAAGTCTTTTATTCCTATCTGAAAGCACACAAATTCGTCCAACAAGGGTGTTTTTTCTTTCATCATTTTCTCGCAACTTCGATGACCGATTGAGCCCAAATTTTCACAGGCTTGTTATTTTATGCTTATGATGGGATACACCTAGTGAGAACACTGGTCTTTGACAATTACCAAACGTGTACACTCAGTGCATTTAAAGTGGACATAGCAAACAAAATTGGCAATCCAGAATGACCCAGTGTTAATATAGAAAATGATGGAGTCTTTTGATGGTAAATTTTATTTAATATTATCAACATTTATGTAGTGCATTTAGAATGCAGACGTCCTTTATGGCACTGCAGTTGTTAAAAGCTACAAGACACGATTTACTCATATATTGTGCTTTATTATCAGTATTTTACATTCATAGCAAATTAATCGCCAACGGGAGGTAAACTTATCTATATATTTTGTATGCAGACAATAACAATCGTTAATCTCACCATTACAGAGATAATGATGTGAAAGTGTGTGATAAAGATTATATTTTTAGATATCATTTGGTAAGGTGTTTGAATTACGTGCGAAACTTGCACAGTCTTTATCTGGTATTAAAGGTGAAAAAAAAACTGAAAGTATATGCTATCAATAATACAAAAGAGCTATATTTTGTTTTAAAAATAGTTTTGTTTTTTATGGTTATTTTATAGAAAATTAAGGATTCAGTGTTTTGTTGGTGATGTTTGGCCCCAAAAAATTAAAATAACAAAATGAAAATTTCAAGTTAGTACTTTTGTGTGATACGTATCATGTTTCATAAAACTTTTGATTATTGAGTCTGTTTAGTAGGCCCTACATCTTTAAAACAAAAGATCCAAGTACAGGAAGCAGATGTGCGTGCCAAAACATACAGAAAGTACACTCTATGTATGCAACCTCTTAAATAGTGTAATTAATCAAAACACTAAGCGAAACCAACACATAAAATAATGTTCAATTCAACCTCACACTAACCATAACCCAGATATTTACCGTTCTAGAAATACAACATGGCACCATATGGCCAATCAGACAAAGACTGACAAAGAAACAATCTTCATGTTTAAGTGTTACATTTAAAGGCACTATACACCTTTGGTTATTGTCAAAGACCACTATTCTCACTTGGTGTATCCCAACATTAATGCATACAATAGCAAATCTGTGAAAATTCGGACTCAATTGGTCATTGAAGTTGCAAGAGAATATGAAAGAAAAAATAACCCTTGTTGCATAAAATTTGTGCGCTTTCAGATGCCTAAAAATGCTTCAGGCCCGAGTTCTTATATTTGAGTGAGAAATTTCCTCTTGAAAAAAACTACATTACTTCAGAGGGAGCCGATTCTAAAACGTTTTAATACTATCATCATCTCTCCATTGCTTGTTACCAAGTAAGTTTTAAATGCTAACAATTATTTGGAGTAATTAGCAATAGTGCCCACAGTCCCATTAAAACAGTTGATGGTATCACATCTTCCGCACTTGTCTCAATGAAGTGTGTAATGCTATAATGTAAGGTTTTTTTATGTGCAACTTTCAATTATTTATGACACTTTCTGAACAAGGAAACTTGTTTCTAAAATATCTATAATCAAGTTGTACATGGTTGTGATCCATTATTGGTTTATACAACAGAACAGAAAGCAAGTAGCTCCACTTTTTCTTTCTCTGCGTTACAAATGTTTTGAGAACTCGGTGTCTGTAAAAGACAATTACTGTTAAAACACTGTACACTATTGGTAATTGTCAAACACAAGTGTTCTCACTTGGTCAATCTCAACATATGCATAACAAAACCTGTGAAAATTTGAGCTCAATTGGTCGTCGAAGTTGCGAGATAATAATGAAAGAAGAAAAAACCCTTGTCACACGAAGTTGTGTGTGTTTAGATGGTTGATTTCGAGACCTCAAGTTCTAAATCTGAGGTCTCGAAATCAAATTCGTGGAAAATTACTTCTTTCTCAAAAACTATGGCACTTCAGAGGGAGCCGTTTCTCACAATGTTTTATACCATCAACCTCTCCCCATTACTAGTCACCAAGAAAGGTTTTATGCTAATAATTATTTTGAGTAATTACCAATAGTGTCCACTGCCTTTAAAAGTAGATTACATCCCATGGCACCCACACTAGCAATTGCCTTGATGCCCTGCGTGCTTTTGCTGTGATGCCCTTTGCAAGGATTCAATACAAATTTACATTTTTCTCATAGAAATGCCCCTAACCAGAGGGAAAATTGCTGTGCCCCTTCAAGAGAGACGTTCAAGGCCTGAATATGTTGCACACATGAGACAAATATTCAAAGTTAAGTGTCTGCAAAATAACAAGATCTGTCTGACAACTTAATGATGTCACCACTTGCTCACGCTTTTTTTCTCAGCAGTCACAGATGCCCAAATGTCAAGAGGTCACTGGAACCAATATTTCATACATCGTACCCCGCAAATCCTAACTTTCTTGAAAAATTCAATAGCGACTACGGCTACGGATACGACTAGATTTCCGGGTCATCATGCATTAAAGTATAGGGAGTCTTTAGCAACACCCTTACCAACAGCCGTAGTCAAAGCCGCCAATTAGTCTACTTGTCTCAAGGAGATTTCCCATATCAAGAAGTTTTTGACTGCAGCAACTGAAATAAGCAACAGTTATTTAAAAGGTTTTCAAAAGCTATCTCCTTCACTCTATCATCCTTGTTTTAAAAGAAACTGAATAAAATTTGATTAGTCCAAAAGGGGAAATTCCCGTTGAAATGAAGATCCAAAAGTGAAAGATTAATTTCAAAGGCTGAACTTCAATGCATACATGTACAAGGAAATAGACAAGCCTTTGAAAGAGATGTGTACTTGCCACAAACAAATTATAACAATGTCAATTGTCTGAAGTACTTCCTTTTTCAATGAAGGATAATGAAATTTAAACCAGACCCAATTTCATGGAGCTGCTTAAAGCCATTGGACACTTTCGGCAAACAGTATTGTCCAAGGCCCACACTTTGTGTATCACAACTTATATATAAAATAACAAACCTGTGAAGATTTAGGCTCAATTGATCATCGGAGTCGGGAGAAAATAACGGGAAAACCCACCATTGTTTCCGCATGTTTCGCAGTGTCCTGACATGTGTTTAAAATAAATCCCTAATTCTCGATATCGAGAATTGATATTGTTTTAATGTTTTCTCAAAAAGTAAAGCATTTCATGGAATAATATTTCAAGAGAAGTCTTTCACCAGTACCTTCTGTAAACCCTGTAAGTTATTTGTAAATCTGTGAACTTTTAATTTTGTTTCTGTTCCGAAAGTGTCCAATGGCTTTAACACAGCATTATATGCCTACAACTGTAGGTCATCAGGGTCTAACTTCAAAAAGCTGTTTAGCAGAAAGTATTTCTCAGCAAATTTTCTTTTGGGATACTAATTTTTGGGGATAAAAACTTGTCTATTTTTCCATAACCACATTACTTCAAAGTGAAATGACTCTAAAAAAACGCTTCACACTATAGAAAGCTGAGCAGTGTCATGGCCGAGCAGTGAAAGCCATTGAACACTTTCGGTACAGAAAAAAAAAAAAGTTCACAGATTTACAAATAACTTACAGGGTTTACAGAAGGTAGTGGTGAAATACTTCTCTTGAAATATTATTCCATGAAATGCTTTACTTTTTGAGAAAACAGTAAAACAATATCAATTCTCGTTAACGAGAATTACAGATTTATTTTAAACAAATGTCATTACACGGCGAAACGCGCGGATACAAGGGTGGGTTTTCCCGTTATTTTCTCCCGACTCCGATGACCGATTAAGCCCAAATTTTCACAGGTTTGTTATTTGATATAGAAGTTGTGATACACGAAGTGTGGGCCTTGGACAATACTGTTTACCGAAAGGGTCCAATGGCTTTAAGAGCACCGGATTCAAGCACTGGTGTTTGATCAGCAGGGTGTGGGTTCGGATCCCGGTCGTGACACTTGCTACATAAAATTGGGGAGGTAGTGCTTTCTGCTCTATCGGCTAGGCTTCGAATTGAAGATACCCAAGCCTACATTCGTATGGACTGTGAAAGGGGTAACCCTGTTTCAGCCCTAGAAGTAGGTGGCAATGGCCTCTGGACAAAAATAATTGTAGCCCACACCTTGAAGTGGCCTTCAGGCCTTGTGTGTCAGGCGACTTGCATAAAAAAAATTTTTTTTTAATATTTAAAAAAAGCAATCTGAGCACTGTGACTTCTAACAAAGTCAGTTTGTGTTGCCATTAATGTTAAGGAGTAGTTGCCAAACGTATACCTATGATTATTTGTGCTATATCTTTCAAAAAGACTTTGAAGTTTTTTATTTGGTGATGTGCTCATAATATCATGGCAAATTAGCAGCAAGTTTACAGTTCACTTTACATTTTTTACAAATAAAAACCACCTTTCATTTTCCCCAGCAATCCAAGTGATTGACAAGGGGATTGTACCATATGGGAAACGTCTGGACCTTCAATCTGGGTCTAGAAAAAATACAAAACTAACACCACCACAGGAAATGGTTCCCTGGACCTGACGGAAATGCACTAATAGAGTCATGTCAAATGTCCCACTTGAATCTAATATTTCACTTTTGTGGGAAGTAAAAGTTATAAATTATGTTTTTGTCAGAGGAAAACTGGATTTATTTTACTGTAGGATGACTTTTAGAAAAGTTACATCTATTGGAAAAGTTACATTGATGAGAAACAGAGTTTTAATTAGTAACAAATTAATTATTCTAAATAAATTGTTAATTAATTAATCTTATTATTTTATTGTTAATTCCTTGAGTTTTAACTCTAAAAGAGTCATTTTCAAAGGCTTTCATCAAAAAAAGAGGTTCTTTAAAGATTTCTTGCAATGTGGGGTGATTAGGTTGGTGAACAGTTTGCAACACTTTTTTATTTTTTATGTATTGGCTCTTTAATGACACAATGTTGCATAAATTTACTCCTCATACTTTACCAATATTTACACAATTTATGGTATATATTTCCGATAAAATCAAGAATACCTCAAAAGTGAACTTACTCTAGCTCACAAGCCTGAGGAAACCTGTAAACAAGGGTGCTTGCTACGTATGTGAACCAGAAACACCGGCTGTTAACCCTTACTCTTCCACGATAAGTGTTCATGGTTCTTTTACATGCACTACCAATCATAGGACACAGGAATAACGAATATTAATTTTGTTTTTTACCCATACACCGATGTGTGTTAGCACTGTATACTCAGTACTTTCCTGAGTCCTGTGAAAAAATATCACAGGCATATTACTCGGGTGGGATTCGAACCCACGGCCCTTGCAATTCTAGAGCAGTGTCTTACCAACTAGACTACCGAGGTTGCCCGGTAGCTAGAGGCAGTTCGAACCCACGGCCCTTGCAATTCTAGAGCAGTGTCTTACCAACTAGACTACCGAGGTTGCCCGGTAGCTAGAGGCAGTTCGAACCCACGGCCCTTGCAATTCTAGAGCAGTGTCTTACCAACTAGACTACCGAGGTTGCCCGGTAGCTAGAGGCAGTTCGAACCCACGGCCCTTGCAATTCTAGAGCAGTGTCTTACCAACTAGACTACCGAGGTTGCCCGGTAGCTAGAGGCAGTTCGAACCCACGGCCCTTGCAATTCTAGAGCAGTGTCTTACCAACTAGACTACCGAGGTTGCCCGGTAGCTAGAGGCAGTTCGAACCCACGGCCCTTGCAATTCTAGAGCAGTGTCTTACCAACTAGACTACCGAGGTTGCCCGGCAGCTAGAGGCAGTTCGAACCCACGGCCCTTGCAATTCTAGAGCAGTGTCTTACCAACTAGACTACCGAGGTTGCCCGGCAGCTAGAGGCAGTTCGAATAACAACTTAACACCCCATCTGATGGACAAAGCATTGCTCAAGGAAACAAGTGCCACAACTATGACTCCAACCCACACTCTTGTGTGAACCATCTTCGATTTAAAACAATTCCATGAACAACCAGTCAGCAATTGTCTCCAAACCGCATTTCCAAGCCAATGTTTATTTAACAAAACATTACAAAACAGCCACTACAAATACACAACACTTTTTATCAAACATTCACTTTCCATCTTCAATTAATTGTTTTTTTAATTAGGGAAATTTCATGCTCCACATCATCGTCTTTACTTTGTATCCAATTATTAGAACAAGGATAAATTTGCCTACGCAACCATGTTTGTTTGAATAGAATTTGTGTACGCTGTGAAAAATTGTGTACCACCATCTATCGAATCATGAAGGCCAAACCCCCCCCCCCAACACCCATCCCCACCTCCACCCTCAGTTTATTTCAGCGAGACAAACTGCTCAACCTGACCCCACTATAGCTTAAAACCATAAACTCATTCCAAGCGACAATATTAGGCCTACTAAACTAAAATCAAAATTAAAATTTTAATTGCACTTACGATCCGTTATAATATTCCTACCACGTCTTTGTTGTCTGAGGGAGACCCAGAAGAGGAAAATAAAACACCACAAACAAGCCGCTGGTGTTCAATAATACTAAGTTGGTAGGCCTCGGCCTTATTATGTGCAGACGTCACCGTGGTGGTGGTGTGTGTGTTGTTCAGGTATCGTCCAATGTCACTAAACCTACCACTGAGGACATTATACTGATTGCAAATGAAAGGCACGTGCCGTGTGTACGCTCCATGGACAAAAGTCTTGTTTCTCTACTGACCAAACAGACATGATTTCCTTTTCAATGGGTAGATACATATTTGCCTTGTTGGGTCGCTATTAAGAAATTTTCAAGTGTACATTACAAGTTTGCAGAGTATGAAGAAAAAATGTAACAAAATAACTACAACTTAAAACAAAAAAAATGGGGAAAAAAAAAATATATATATATATATTTTTTTTTTTTTTTACCACACAATAACAACAAAACAATGAATTCTTAATTTTCTAGTATTTAAATTGAAAACCACAATTATTAATTTTTGACAAATGAGTTCAACTTTCTTTAAATGACAATGACTTCCAGACAGAAAAATATCTCGGCGACAGTACATCCTGACCTCCAAGCAAAATACAAATGCAATTTTATAATTAGCTTTTATTAATCAATATTGTAAGTTTGCCCTTTAAAGCACTACATGGACATAAGATTGATTGTGCCATATATTATCCCAGCAGCCATTAATCTCGTAAACACTTGGAAGAATTAGCCACTCCCTCCGTCTTTGTAACACGATCTTGCTAAATGCTGTCTTACCGGACTACTAGTACCAACAATTTAAATGGATGTACTTGAGTCAAAAGACATTCTGGAGGAAGAAGAATGTGATTTTGTGACGACACAAATGCTTCCAGACAAGAAAAAGAAAAAAGGTTGCCCTTTTAAAAGGCAATGTGCTGTAGCCTACTTAAAGGTAGTGGACACTATTGGTAATTACTCAAAATAATTATTAGCATAAAGCCTTTCATGGTGACGAGTTATGGGTAGAGGTTGATGGTATAAAACATTGTGAGAAACGGCTCCCTCTGAAGTGCCATAGTTTTTGAGAAAGAAGTAATTTTCCACAAATTTGATTTCGAGACCTCAGATTTAGAACTTGAGATCTCAAAATCAACCGTCTAAACGCACACAACTTCGTGTGACAAGGGTGTTTTTCTTTCATTATTATTCGCAAGTTCGATGACCGATTGAGCTTAAATTTTCACCGGTTTGTTATTTTATGCATATGTTGAGATACACCAACTGTGAGGGCTAGTCTTTTACAATTACCAATAGTGTCCACTGCCTTTAAAAGCTAGACAATTGAAAACAACACAATAGTTCAACTTCTGAAATTCGGAACGGGGAGGATTGGGGTGAGGGCTGCAGCCCCCAAAAGCCCCTTTTGTGACCCTCAGTGCCTCGCTGCTGTTGGGTTAGTTTACGTAAATCTCATAAGAAAAGAATATTTAACAGGCCTCAAATATCATCTTTGAGAGGGCAAAGCCATTTTAATTTTACAAAAGGGCACTTCCATCCAAAAATCTTTATGTTTGTGAACATTTCGAAGGGGCACCAAGGCCAAGACCAAGGGCAACATGGGGCATACCTCCATGGCTTCTGTGTATTTCTAGACCTGATGTTATGGTAACTGCTGTTGACAGAAACATCTTTGCCAAACGCAGTTTAGCAGTGGGCTTAATTTTCAAGTGCAATGGTTGTTTACGTAGGTCACATCATCAATGTTCAATTCACTCTTCAGAAAATCTGCCAGCCAATTAACGGAAACTTGGCCTGTTTCAGGTCTTCGTCAACTACCAAAGGCATGTGAAGCATCTGTCAGACAGGCTCTTCATACTCTGGTTTAGAGTCCATTGCAACATTCTGCAGTCATCAGATTACAAGAAAAACTTCATCTTCGTGATAGCTTGGAACAACCGCGCAGGCATCTCAAACTGTGTTTTTGTTTCTAGGTTTTAGTTTTCAAGAGTATTAAAGTCACCAATGGTTACAATGTATAAAAGTACGTAACAGGGAGTGCAAGTCTAGTATTTAAAATGTTGGGATTCATGTGCGGTGCTATTATAAGTGAAGGAAACAAAATTGACTCAGTAAGAATTCAAGTATAATTGTCACACAGAAGACCTAAAATAATACTCACATATTTCCAGAGGTGGAACTCAATCGGAGACATCCTTGAGAGCTTTTGCGGTTTCATTTTTGTGAGTTTTATTTCAGTGCTGTTAAACAGACAGAAAGCATCCACAACAATTCTGCCATTTTCCTGCAGCCCCATCCTTGCTGCAAAGTGATTGCCTAAGGGGCAAGGGGAGGAGAAATTCTTTTAATTATTGTGCCTGAGGAAACTGAACGACTTTTGCATTGTCAGAAGAAAGACAAACTAAAGCGCATCTTAGAGCCTGGGATGCTGTAAGTAACAATGTTTTTAGTTTTAACTGACTTTGGTTTGGATGGTCGTACTTTGGGAAAAAATGTCCGTATGGCGCCACCACTTTTTCATTCGATATGAAATAATATAGTATCTAATTTACCTCAATGAGATATCCCTTCTTGTAAAATTGAGTGAAAAAGTGGTGGCGCCATACGGAAAGTTATCCGTACTTTGCGCACACAGGGCAGCTCTGTGCTGTGTTTATGACACATTTCAAATTCAGCAATTTGCTCTTAAAATTGCAAAAAAAAGTAAAAAAAGACATGACAAAATAGCTAAAAATTTGCAAACTGGCTTCCATGCATTTTTAATACAGAAGCAACGATTCCACTTATTGCGTGAATAGTTACATTTAATCAAGAAATCATCATGTGATTTTGTACTGGGTTAGTTTTCGTTTTTATTTGTCATGTTTGTACTATTTTGTACAGGGCCTGAAACGTTTTTCCAACATTGACAGTTTATTTAGCCCCATAAAAGCAATTAGTCATTGCCGTCCGTTTAATTATTACCGTGAAAAGGGGAACACTTTCTAACCATGTTCTTACAAAATTTCCTTCCTCCATGTTTCTGACAACTGACAGTTGTTGTTATATAGCGCCACCACTGGTGACAGGTGGGCGATTTCGTTTTAATAATCTAAACAAAATAACAAAATAAATGTGGAGGGAAACTCACAACAAAATGTTGGCCTACCTTATCCTTGAATGAAGGTAGATAATTTCACCAAGGGTTTGCACGAGCTAGAAACATCGACTATTTCAGAAATTTACAAGAAAAAAATCTGACAGTCAGCAGAGAGAGACGTGATATGCCAAAACAGACCGCACAATTAATCCCACGTGTTCGAAATTACCATTCTTTGCTTAACATGTTTTATAAATACCCAACAAAAAGACATCTTATAAAAAACAATTTTGTAAATAATTTGTACACTTCTAATTATATATACGAAGATTTATTTTTGTATTTAATTTAACGTTTTTATCTTGATTGTTAGTAATTTAAGTGTTTACCACAAGAACAGCATTCTTGAAAGAGGTTGTGGTTTGTTTACAGCGTGGTTTGTCATCTGCTCAGAGTTATGAAAAAACACGGCAAATTTATGCGTCCGCTATACAAAGAGTATCTCTTCAAATATTAACAAAGTCAAACTAAAAGCTATTTTTTTCAGACGTAAATGTCAGAATTTGTGCAACGAGGGTGTTTTTTCTGTCATTATTATCTTGCAACTTCGATGACCAAATTTTCACAGGTTTGTTATGGTATGTTGGGATACACAAAGAAAGAGAGACAATTACCAAAGGTGTCCAGTGCCTTTGAAGCTTCACATCTCTATTTCACCTGCAGGGGATCCAATTCCATCCGGCTCTGCTTGCTGTGAACTTGTATATTGAGATCAATGGTTGGGACCACAATGGTCCCGGAAGTTGCAATATTGCTGATTGTCAATTGTCAGTTGTCAATTTGTTGAGATAATTGTTAAAGTTAACTCTCGAAAATCATTTGATTTTCACCAGAAACGTGTGATGTTTTGTGAAATCACTTCCTTCTGATCAACTTAAAAAGAACAGCATTTTAAAATAAAATGAAACACAGACACATAGATGTATTATCATCACTCTTGTCTCTCTCCATTTATTTACTCAATATCAAAAATTTACATCAGTGGAGCTTTGTTATTTTTTTTCTTTGAAAATAGAAGTCACATGAGAGAGTTATTTACACAACAACTGTACACTTTTTTTTTCTTCTTCTTAATCTTTGATACAATATAACCACCCACAAACTACGGGTCAAGTGTACACTAGGTTCAGAAATTTGTAATCATAAAGTCGAGTCAACTACAATTTTCTGATGAAGTCTCCACACTCGCAACTTTTAACAGATGTAAAGCTTCAATCAAGTGCGCACGCCGCTTATCTTTATGTACACTAGCACGCCCCGCACACACGCACACACACATATCCGTAAACCCACATTCATGCCGTACTACAATAGTTATACAAATGGTTGCAGGAGTGGGATGTAACCTCCCTAGTCTAAAATATTACAGATGGACCATACTCTACATATCCACAGGACGAACACCGCCCTCTAGGGTCACTGGTATGCCAACAACCAATCAGGTAATCTTTTTCCAAAGTCAAAAGTGATATACTGTACAAGCCTACATTGACATCAATCTGTGGAGAACCTGTTTCTGTACAATTTTTTTAGTTTCTTTTTTTTGTTTTTTCGCTTTGTTTTTTGATTTTTTGTTTATGTTTCTTATTCTATACATCACTTAGTTCAATAGTGGAGATCTACTATTCACTTTATACAACATGTTTTGCACCAAGATCTCAAAGGGAAACACTATCACATCAGAAAACATGATCATATCAGCACCATAATGAAAAAACCCTTCTTTAAATCCATAAAACACCGTGACAATCGAAACAAGATTCAACCATGCGTAGGTTCTGCTACCGGGCCACACATCACACTTGGCTTCACTGTATTACTAACACTTTACAGCAAACAGCAGCAAAAGACAAGGATAAAACACAGTGTGTGTTCTACGTCTGTAGTATTAGTTGGTAAACAAGCCTGACGTTATTGTACAGACAAATCATACTTCTGATTTTTCTTTTTTGTAAAGATTGGCTGCACTGTGGCGAGCAACTTTAAAGACAACAACAGCAAAACCCAACTTTACGGCTATCATTAAGCCAAATAAACCAGCCATTACAGAGGGATATTTTGTTTGATACTGTCCAGCACAGAGACTTGGTGTTAACTCAATAAGCAAAAAAAGTGTGCCCTAAACTTTTGCATGCAGTTGGGTAACATACTGAATGGGTGTCCATGAAAGTTGCTCTAATCGACACACTCTCAGTAAAACATAGTAATGATCACCTTACCAAAAATTGAACTTTTGGGCTTACAAAGATAGCAATGCAAACTTCAATTTGGTCAAAGTAAAAATAACGGAGAACTACCGTTATTCGGTAAACCAAAGGTCCAAGGTTCAATCCCTGCCAGAGTCACATAACAAATTTTCTTTTCTGCAGAGACTACCAACCATTGAATACAGATAACTTGTGTGTTAGACACTGGACACTATTGGTAATTACTCAAAATATTTTTTAGCATAAAACCTTACTTGGTAACGAGTAATGGGGAGAGGTTGATGGTATAAACATTGTGAGAAACGGCTCCCTCTGAAGTGACAAAGTTTTCGAGAAAGAAACAATTTTCCACGAATTTGATTTTGAGACCTCAGATTTAGAACTAGAGATCTCGAAATCAACCATCTAAACGCACACAACTCCGTGTGACAAGGGTGTTTTTTTTTTTTCTTTCATTATTATCTCGCAAGTTTGATGACCAATTGAGCTAACTTTTTCACAGGTTTGTTATTTAATGCATATGTTGAGATACACCAACTGTGAAGGCTAGTCTTTGACAATTACCAATAGTGTCCACTGCCTTTAAAGCAACAACAAAAATGTTACACTGCATGAGCTAGAAACGACACCGTACGTCTTAATCTTTAAATACAGTACACAGCATACCTAATCACAAAACTCGGACAACCCCTCAACACCAACTTCCCACATAAGTATCCCAAATATATATATATATATTTCTTTATACCTGTGTAAAAAAAACACCTAAATCAATAAATCTTTTTAAAGTTAATCATAATCATATTAGTTTTTGCCACGCATACAAATCAAATGCGGTCATCACTTGAAAAATGTAACAGGAAATAAACATGAAAAACCTTACTTTGGTATAAGCATTTGGCAAGGGCTCACTACAAAACAGTTTGATCAAGAACTGTTTTTTTCGATCCCTTATAACATCCAAAGTCTACTAACAATACACATCTTCGGAAACTTTAAGTATTGTCATTACAAACAGTTCAATAAACATGAAAAACGAATCATGTAAACAAGACTTGAAACTTTTAAGTGAACCAGGAAAAAAAATGGATGCGGATAATTTTAACTTTGGTTAGTAAATGAAGAAAGGTTTCCACTATCAAGTAACAAAATATCTATATGCGTGTGCGTGTACAAAGCGAGAACGAACTCCATGTTTGGTGTCAAAATAAACAAAACAAATATTCTTACACATGTTAAACTAAAGTGCACTGCACAGAACAGGCAACAATTTCATAAAGCTGAAAAGAAAAATATTGCTTAGCAGCAAAAACAGATTACCAGCCAAGACACCGTGTTATGTACAGTTTGTGACCGGTACCCTGCTAATTTCTGCTTAGCGGGAAACTTCTACTACTTCATGAGACTGCGTCCTGCCACATTGCAGTATTGGGACGAACAGTACGCTTGAAAACTACCGGCTGTGGACTCGGTTTAACAGAAGAAGAATTTACTTAGCATAGAATAGTCCTCCTAAACAAAAACTGGTTGTAATGTGCCATAAAATGAACAAATGTTGACTAAACACTGATTCAAAGTCCGCTTAAAAGCTTTCGCAAACTGAGCGCTTTTTCTTCTTAAGAGCAGAAATATCACAGAGAAAACAATGACATTGAGTTTCATGCATTAACAAAAATCAAATTACATCTTTCTTTTTGAGCGTTTCTGTTTCATTTAACTGTAAAAACACTTGTAACTACAATCTTATAAAAATCTCACGTTTTTTTATTTTACTAAAAGGTGACAAAACTTGACTCTATTCAGACAGTTAATTAAAAAAACACGGTAATGCAACTGTCGAACTGTTTCAACATTATTTAAAATGAATAATTGGTCCTTATATACGAGTGACATAAAAGTGGGGCTGCATATCAGTAGCGCCCTCTATTGGTAACATGCTGCATTTATTGGTGACAAAAAACAACAGCCTATAGAACTAGATCAGCTTTTTCACTGTATTCGCCCAAACCAAAAATGTATAATTTCAAAGCAAGGTTGCACATGTCTTTGTGGAACTCTGTGGAATAAATTGTTTTTTGAAGAAAGTGAAGCGATTTTAGAAGAGTAACGAATGTTACTAATGATGAGATAAAGGAGTTTTTCAAACAGTAATTGAAAAAAAAAACTATGAAGTGTTACAAATTGAAAAACAAAATGAGGTTCTGGAAGTAAGGATATGAAGGTATTACCTTTTTAAAGATTCAAAAAATTAATTTTGCCAAGAGTTACAAGGGAAAACATGGTGTCGCCGACACAAAGTGATCAAAAAGTGATTTGAAAAAAATTCTAATACATAAAATCAAATAATTGCTGTAGCTTCTGAATTTCTGTAAATTTGCAGTGTGTATCTGGACCAATCAGTTCCAAATTTGTATTTAAACTTATAAATTGTGAGACATGACAAAAAGACTGACAACTAATTTTGTTTTGTCTTCAACCTCGAAAAAACCATGATTAGAAGTGCAATATGAAAGAATATTTTGCTAAGAAAAAAAAAACATGCAATAAAACACATCTGAGGTTGATTTTGTTTCCCTGTAATTTTTTTTTTTTAGTTTAACATCTTGACAAAGAGTGAACATCTCTGATTTACAATAGAAACAAACGTAAAACGAAAAAACCATGTTGAGGAACATGTTCTTGGACGGATTCTTCTCTCTACAAAACTTTATAAACTGAGACAAATACAGAGCTAGCAGCAATTTCTAGATGTCTTTTGAATTTTGTTCAAATAAAGTACAGCATCGATAACTCAGGTGTGTAATGCTAAGAAATTTGCAGTCTTCAGAATCTCAATCATCATCTAAGATCGAGAGACGCAACTTTCTGCAGACGCAACTTTCTGCAGGTAGTATTTTTGTTCCCAAGTGGACAAAGCCTGCGGAGCAGTTTTTCTTTTCTGAAAGCCTGCATGTGCCAAGTTGCATTTATGCACAAAAGTAAAAACATCTCTTGACTATACGGTCAACTTAAAACTTCTCTAAAACACAAAATTAAAAGCAATGATTTGCAAATAGCCATATCAGGGCAAACTTGTCAAGCTTCTACAGAGGTTTGTACGCCTACTAAGCTTTAAAACTTTGAGCAAAATTGGAGCTCTATATATATTTATCTTTGTCAGAACTCGGGTAAGTTTTCTCCTTGATTGTAATAAACAAAAAATCCTACACCAATGCTGTACTTTATTTCCAATGGTTATGCCTTGACTTTTGAGTCAAGTTGTCTTAAACAAAATGTGAACAAATGTCTCGCACTTCTTCAGCTTTAGAATATCACCCATCTTGGGATTTCATTCTCCGACAAATATCTGCACTACCGTTCCTTCTTCAGTAATGGCAAGATTGAGCAGGTTTCGTACTAAACATCTTAAGGCCTTGTCACACGGGCAAGTTTTACAGGCAACTCGGGAGGCACCCAACTTCACTGCATGCTAAATGAAAAACTTTGAGAGTACAACATACATCTTAGTTTCCGAAGACGATTGTGAAGATGATGGTTTTTCTACTTTGCCTGGAACTGGTTGCCTGTAAATTGCCTCATGTTACATGGCCCTTAAAGTCTAAAATTGAAAACAAAAAACTTTTCAACAACACAAACGGAACCATTAATGTTTCCATCACAATGTTGGAAAAGTTCAGTTTTTTTTTTTTAGAGCAAACCATGATGGACCCATGTTAAAGTCCAGCTTACGACAGTAGATGAACAGCGCCACCAAGTGTCAGCAGGTTGCAATGACGACCATCAGATGGGCTATGTCTGTGACGCTTTCCATGAGGTCTGGGGCGACTCGTAGAAGGTTTGCCTGGGTGAACTCACAGGGTGGGAAGATGTGAACCACAAAAGCAGGCTGCAGATTGGGAGGGTAAGAGAAAGTAAGTCGTAAGTAAATTATAAAAATAAAAACAAAATGAATGGGACGTTTATTGTGATATTTCAGTGATTTTTATCCCCTTTCAAAACCAAAGAAAATGTTGTATAATTTCATAATTATAAACAAAATTACAGAAGGATATGTTGGATACTAACTTGTCCACATGCCATGTAAAAAGCTGTAGTAACTTGAGGTATCTGTTTGGTAATCTCTCTTAAAGCAATTATCACTTTTGATTAGAAGCTTTCAGTTATTATGCCCAAAAATATGAATCTACTTTTCCTTGTGACGACATATTTGCTCCGGATTTCAGCGATATCTTTGCTTTTAAATGAACAAGATATAATCTGAAAGCCATGGTTGCCATAAAGTTTTTTTTTTTTTTAAAGACTGTTTTGCCATGAAAGGGCCGCGTGGGTTCCACACTCCATCTCTTACCTGCGATGTTCCAGGGACCGCTACGTTGATGATCCCGGCAGCTTGCTTCTGCTGGAGATACGTGATGAAATCATCCCTTAACGTATTTGTCTGGGAGACCACATCCAGATGATCTCGACCACATGGCAAAGCCAGCAGGACACATGACTCCTCAAGCACCTTAGGAAATAAGACAAAGGGGAAAAACAACTCAATTTAGAAAACATTTCCGGATATGAAATTATAACTTCCTAAAATAAAAATAAAAATGTAGAGTCACAATTTCTTGCAACCAGCATTGCCAAACGCCATAGAGCTGCTTCAATACAAAAAGTAGCTAAGCATAAACAATTTATGCTTACCAGAATAAGGTTACCAGCTAAACTACCATGTCACACAAAACAAATTGTGACTGGCATCCTGCTCATTTCTGTTTAGCACACAATTGTTAAACAAAATTCTCTGTAGCACCTTATAAAAGTTTACACGGTGCTGTGGAACATAAAGCAGCCACTGCTGGAATTATCAGGCAAACTCATTCCTGGGTTCTTTTACGTGCAGTACACCAGTGCTTTGCCCGGGATTCCAACCTACACTCTGCAGATCAGAAACACCAGGGCCCAATTTCATAGCGCTGCTTAGCGGCCGATTTTGTGCTTACTGAGCAATTTCTATTTCACAGCGCTGCTAACCGTAAGCACACGAAAAGGCATGCTAATCTTCCGGTGCTTACCACATGAAAATAAATGACGTCACAATGCAAATCCACGGTAAACATGCAATATGGCCGCCCAATTTTTCTTAAGCAAATTTTTCTGCTACAGTAAGCACACAAATTTGCTTACCGCTAAGCAGCGCTATGAAATTGGGCCCTGAGCTTAAGTCTAGAGAGCTTAACCACTCGACCACAACAAGCCACACTTTATTCTTTGCATAAACTTGCTTTGAAAAAAACAAACACTTGAAGCAACTTCTCCAACATACCTGCATCCGTCTACCGACTCCCTCAAGCTGTGATGGTTCAAGCCTCATACGCTGTGCAATCCTCAAGGAATGATGAGTATTCTGCAACGATTCCTGGGCAACTCCCTGACTCCCTGAGACGTAGTGCATCTGAATAGCAGCAAGGTCGTTCTTTAGGGTCAGAAGCCCCTGCCACATGACTGGGTACCGCTGTAAATAGAAGGATGACAAACTGTTATTTAATTTCACTTAATTTATTAACTTTGTAGGATGTGAAACTTTTCATGGTGGAAGAATAACTAAGAGAGTTTTGAAAATCTCTTTGGGGTAGATAAGAGCATTC
Organism: Asterias rubens; assembly: GCF_902459465.1. Lineage (NCBI taxonomy): Eukaryota > Metazoa > Echinodermata > Asteroidea > Forcipulatida > Asteriidae > Asterias > Asterias rubens. Next base: position 6,744,206 of record NC_047079.1, on the reverse strand, counting down.
TGATAGAAACGTTGCGTTAAAAAACCACTGGTTCTTTTCAAGTGGGATTTTAACGGTGGTCCCAGAGTTGGAAGGCAAAGCAAGCTGACCACCGAATGTTTAACTTGAATCCGGGGAACAAATGTTATTTTGTTTTACCCATACAACTGTATGAGTATAGCACTGGATACTCAGTACTTTCCCTGATTTTGGTACAGACAATTTTTGCTGGTGTACTTAATACTACCTCCCAAAAAAAATGTTTTCACTTTTCAAAGATAAATATCACAAGGACAGATGAAAACTGTCACATGAGTGAATCTTGTACTGTCGTATATTTTTACTACTAAAATAAGAACCTGACTGTATACTCTTTTTAAGCATTATTTAAAAAGAGCATATACCAAGCTTGAATGTTGAATGTTTTTCGCATTCAATACGGGTTCCCTGCAAAGGTTTGATGTTGAACCTTTCCAATATAAAGTCAAAAAGATGTGGGTTAGTTTTTTCTTTAAACATAACTACTCAACTTACACTGAGAAGTCCAACCAGGGCATCTGGAGGTTTGGTCCTTGGTGATGGGCTGGTCTGGTTGGGATGCATTCCAACAGCAGTATGAGCAAGCTGTGAAAGTCCTCCAACTTGTACTCCATGGGTTAACCACACAGGCGTCTCTCTTCCTGGTAGCGACTGATAATCATGATTGGGCGGCCTCGGCGTTGATGCATTCTCGTTCTCTGATGGGTGGAGTCCCTGTCTGGCAAGTTCCATCTGTCGGACCTGGAAGGCTTGCTGTTGCTGTGTCTGCATCTGGATGTGAGCTTCCATTCCTGGAGTCCGCCGGTGGATGGCGTCTGGTGGGATCTGTAGATGTGGCGACTTCTCCTGATGGAGGATTTCTGGATGGTCTTCCTGCTTCTGGGAGCGGGCTGGGATGCCGTAGCCTTGCTGCCGCATAATCATCTGAGGCATCCTTCTATGCATGATGGCACCGGGCATTACCCCCGGCATGTCAAATCTCTGGGGTGGAATCCCAGATGTGATGCCAGGAGTTCTGGGTGGGATGCCGGAGATTATACCAGGCTGCATCATGCCGTGGGGAGCCAACTCACTGCCTTTCTGAATATCCGGTGTCGATGGCGGTCTTGTAATATCGTTATGCACAAGTGCTGGTGATTTAACTCTAGGTGAGAGTGCTGGGGATGTTGCTGTTCCGGGTGCCACCTTTGGAGATGTAATACGACCACCTGGCGAATGCATCATTCCTTGTTGGTTCTCCATTCCAGGGATTATCATTCGTTGGTAAGGACCAGGCATTCTCAGAGCTCCTGGTAGATACACAGCCTGAGGCACAACAGCTTTACCGGTCTCAATCGACATCATGTTCTGGACTGCAACTGCTGGAGGTACAGTACCAGGTGACTTGTCCTTCTTGTTAGGGTCAGCGAAGTAGGGAGGCATCATGCCGGGGTACACCATCTCTCCCGGGTGTCCGCTTGGCATCATAACACCATGCTGGTTTGGATGGATCAGCTCTGGTCTCGCTCCTCCTCGCTGTGATAAGAACAACACCTGGCCCTCTGGAGTACGGATGGCTGGCATTCCTTGATTGGGTGGGACTTGGCGTCCTTCAACTGTGGCACGCACCCAGGCTTCATTTGCTGCTGCTCTCTGCTGCTCACTAATGGTCCTCTTCCTTTCTTGCTCGTCTTTTTGTAAGCACTGTTGTTGCTGCTGTTGAGCCTGTGAAACAGCCGACATAGGATGGTGGAGCAGCTCCATGTGGGGAACTTTTGACCCGTCAGAAATAACCTGCTGCACTTCAAGTGACTGGTTCTTGCCGTTATCCTGTTTGTTGGTCCTGGGCTCTAAAGCTGCATTTTGTGATGCTGCCATGGCTTGAACTATCTTTTCCTTCTTTGGTGGCAGCATTGCCTTTGAATCTGACTGAGTAAGCCTCGCACGCAGGACACTGGCATCAGGATAAGAAGTAGAGGCCACTGATGTTGGCACTCGACAGGATTGCATGATGTTGGAGAAAACAGGTTTGTTTTCGGTGATCACTGATGTCCCTACAGTGGTGGCTGTGGAGTTTGGGTTACCAGCAGAAGGCGACCTCGAGTTTGAACCTGGACTGGCCTTCACAGGACCAGTGGCAGAGGGAATACTCTGTACAGTTGAGTACCCTGCAATAGTGGTGATGGATTGTGCTCCTTGTCTAATATATCCAGGATAGGTTGTGGCCGCAGACATGGCTACCGGTGACAAGTGATGAGATTGGTATGGCATTGCCATCGTGGTAGAGATCGACAACTGAGACGAGACTTGTTTCTGCTGAGTTTGATCTACTCTTGTGATGGCTCGCAAGTGAGCTTCAAGTTGGGCCTGACTCACAAGGGCTTGCTGGCTATTGGAAGTAGCTTGAGCTTGGCTCTGTGAATGATTAATGAGCTGTTGGGCCTGTGCATGAGCTTGTGACATCGGCTGAGAAGCAGCTTTGCCTAGTGTCTGCGACTGAAGCTGCTGTTGGTTTTGGGCCATGGCTTGAGATTGTTGGGCATGCACTTGTGCTTGAATCTGAGCATGCACTTGAGCTTGCATAGCTGCTGCTGCTGTCTGTTGTAATGGTATCATTTGAGGTTGTTCTGCTGCCCTACTGAATGTCGGTTGTTGTTGCTGCTGCTGTTGCTGCTGCTGTTGCTGCTGCTGCTGTTGCTGTTGTTGATGTTGCTGTTGTTGTTGCTCTAGACTCTTTTGCAGAGCTGCTTGCTGCTCCAGTGTCTTCTGCATTGCTGCCTGTTGGAAGTGCGCTGCAACCAGCTGTTCCTGCGGAGTCTGGTATTGACTCTGGCTCATTTGCAACTGTTGTTGGAGACCAGCCCACTTCTCAAGTTCAGTCTTTGAGTCTCTGCGACTACGGCTGGGTCGCTGGCGTCTTTTGTTTGTTGGACCAAGTGTTTCCTGGGTAGATCTTTGCCCGACAGGAGTTTCTAAGGCTGCTACAACTGCAGGCATATTAGCAGCTGTACATGCAACTGTTGTAATTGATGATGGTGAGAAATGGGATAATGCTGAACTAGCTGGTGCGACAGTGGGTATTGGAAGTTGACGAACTGTTGGCATTCCAGCAGGTGACACACTTGACGGGGATGATACAACAGCTACGGTGGAGACATTAGCAGGACCGAGTGTTATTGGCTGCCCAGAAGGTGATTGAAGTTGAGCATTTGAGACAGAAGCCATTGTTCTGATAGTGTTCATATCTGGAGGTCCTGCTGGTACTGATACCGGAACAGTAGAAACCATCACCAAACCAGCTGGAGGGTCTTCAGGTTTTCTTGGAGGCCCTTCCGTCTGATGAATGATACCAGCTACAGGGAGAGCACCTGAAGGATAAGCCTCACCAAGCTTCAATAGGGCGGAGACAGTGTCTGCTTGCTGAACAGTAGCGGCCAACTGTTCTTTGCATGCTTCAGGGTCGATATCTCTTCCTCTTCCTCTTCCTCTACCACGCCCTCGTCCACCACCACGGCCACGAGATGCTCGCCTACCTCGACCAGCTGCTTTACCCGGAGAACCTTTAAGAATTTCTGCTGCTGCTGCACCAGGGCTTGGTTGAAAGTCATACACGTCAATGCCTGCTGCCTCTTGTCTCCTTGATTCGGCAGCAGCCTGTTTCAAGCTTGCCACCTTGTTCTTTGCCCAGTCTGCAGCAGATACCGGAGAAACTGCAAGGGTGATGGCAGGACTCTCGGAACATGGTGGAGGCTTTGGAGCTGTTTCAGGGGTTGTCGTCTTCACTTTACTAGGCCTTGGATTCTCATCATCTGTGAATTCATAAACACTGAAGTCACCAGACTTAGGCGCCTCGACTGCAGTTGCAATTGCAGCTGTGGCAGAGTTTGATCTAGAACGATGACCAAAGATGTAGGGGCCATCCTTTGGTCGACTTGGAGATCCAAATACAACCTTTGGGTCCTTTTGAGCATCCTTTGGAAGTTCCTTTGGAGTTTCTTTAGACTTGGCTTCAAAAGCCATGGTTCTATCTTCTTTGAGAATCTCTTGACTTTCAGAGACCTTCTCTACAGCGACTGGTCTTTCTTCGCTTGCCATGCTTTGTGTTTGCTCAAGAGGTACAGGCTCTTCTGCTACAAGGATGTTGGCAACAGCTTCCTCCATTTCCGCTTTCTCTGCCTGGGTTTGCTCTCTTGCATCTAACAACTGATCTTCGATGTCTGTTAGCATCAGAGGGGGTGCAACCTTTAATCCAATATCGGCATCCTCTTTTGAAAGTATGTTACCAATAAAAGGGGGCTGCAGAACCATAGCTGAAGTAGGAATGCCAATGACTGGCTTCCAGGGAGGAAGTTTTTCATCCTTTGATGGGTCAAGTTCGTGAAGTCTGACATCAGGTAAAGCATATTGTTCATGGACTTCTTTAGTTGGGGTGTTCTCCTGAGCTTTAGGTTCACCAAGCAGTCCGCTACTGATGATTTCAGCAATGGTTCGTGCTCTTCCCTGACTCTCTTTGGCTGTTTTCGGTTTTCTTCCCCTCCTACCTCTAATCCGCTTTGGCTCTGGCTTAAGAATCAGTTTGATATCTCCGAGGTGTTCCTCAACCTTGGTGTCATTTTCAAACAGTGGGGTGAAGGGCAACTGTGTGACCATCTCCTTAGACTCCGGGAAAATGGGTATCACAGGGAGAACATCTTGCACTAGTTCCAGTTTTGTATCCAACTGTTTTGCCTCTAACGCCAACCTCTCCAGCTCACTCTCCGGCACAAACTCTCCTGTCGCTTCTGAAAGGACTTGCTTCTCAGAAATGTCTTTGGTATCAACCGTTTCAGGTTCACTCTCTCTGGCGACTTGAGGACAGTGAAGATTAGGTGGTTGACTTTGAAGATTTTGAGGAGGACTTTGCAGATTGTGAAGTGGGCTTTGAAGACCCTGAGGAGGACTTTGGATTGTTGCACAAGGACTCTGCACACTTTGAATGGGACTCTGAAGTGTTGAAAATACATTGCTCAACTCAATCCCAGTAGGGCTAAACTTCAGTTCTTCCTGCGTTTGCACACTGGGTGGTTTGTCTTCATCGTCATCGAGAAGGCTTTGGAGCTTCTCTGCACCCCGCTCCAATTCTAGATCCTCCTCAGTAGGTAGATGTGGAGACATCGGTTCAAAAGTTGGTGTCTTTGGAACTTCAAGATCAGAAAAATCACACTCTGTGTTCTCTTGGACTGAAAGGGAGTCAACCTTTCCAGTATCAATCCTCAATTCATCTTTTGCTTCAATTGTTTCATCAATTTTCCCAATCTCTGATTCATGATCCTTAGATGACAGCGTAATATCTAATCCTCCGACTTTTGAGAATTTCTCATCCAGAGCTTCCTTAACTGCTTCTTCATTGTCGAGATCATCGGGTGGAGGTTCAACTTTTCTGGTTCTGTCTCGGGTCTTCCGTGACTTCCTTTTGTGAGACCCTTTCCTTGGGGATCTCCCCTTACCAGACCGCCTCTTGCTTGGCCTTTGGGGAGACAATACTTCTGGCTCGGTCTCCTCATCTGGTTGCTCCTCCAACTCCTTCGTTTCATCTTGGTTTCCAGTGTTCAAAGGAGGAAGATCTTCGGGTGTTTCTTCAACGGCCACCAAGTCGTCTGGAGGCATGTCCAACATTTCTGGTGCCGTTTCCTCAATTGGTTCTTTTGAAATTGGTTCCTCTATTGAGAGCATTGGAAGATCATCTGAAAAGTTTTTGACAGTACTTGTTTCTTCTGGTATTGTCACTGGAGTTTCTTCAATCTCAACACTCGGAGCTGGCAGAGTACTATTTACATTTTTCTCCTTCTTTGATTTCTTTTTGGACTTAGAATGCCTCTTTGACTCTTTTGGTTTCACAGGAATTTCTTCAACGACTACTTTCTCCTCTTCAGGTTCAGGAAGGTCTACTGGTTTGGATTGAGACTTCACTGCTTTCTTAGAAACATCCTCATTGCCTTTAACCTTTGTTTTGTTGTCAGAGTCCTTTATGAATGTTTTGTTCACAGGTTCTTCATCGATGATGTCGGGTTTAACTTCTGGTTCTTCAGGCAAACTTTCATATAAACTTTCAACCTCCAACTTCTTTTTGTGCTTATTGGACCTGCCATGTGTCTTAGAAATGACTTTCTCTGGTTCGGTTTTACACTCAGGAGAAGACAGCTTTTGCTTCTTAGCGGGAGGCTTGATTTCCTCTGTGAAGTTATCTTCTTCAACTTCGGACACAGGATCTGGTTGCTTACAAATTTCAACCTCTTTTTCCACTTCCTTGCCTCTTCTCGACTTAGCTTTCCTGGAAGAAACTTTCTTGGATGGTTTCCTAGGCTCTACTTGGACTTCTGGTTCTGGGATTTCCAATTCATAAACTTCCATTGGCAAAACTAGGTCTTGTTTCTCTGGCTCTGGTTCCTTGTGCTCTTTCTTTGCCTGCACTTCCTTGATCTTGGCTTTTTCATTCTCCGGCTCTTTTTCCTTCTTTTTCTTCTTTCTGTCTTTAGCTTTTGTCGGCTTCTCAAGATTTTCTTCCAACACTTTTGGTTTGTCACTTTCTCTACTGACTGCTGCTGTTTCAGCCTTTACCTTTTTAGCGTCTGCTTTCAGTGTAAACATCTTGTCCTCAAAAAAATCTTCGTCGTCATCAGATTCTGATTCAGAAGAATAGATTATCCTGCGACGATCCTTTTTAGCTTTCTGCTTGGAGACTTTAGAAGATTCTTGCGGCAGAGCTTTCAGCTGAAGTTCAGGTTCAGAGTCACCACTGTCGTCAGAGCTTGACAAGGTGGACAAAAGAGCAGCAACCCCTCTAGCTGGCTGCTTTGGGGTACTATCCACTTTCTCCGCTTTCTCTACAGCCTTCTTGATAGACTTTGTTGTTTCTTGATGCGAAGTCTTCACTTTATCTTTAGTTTTCACTTTGTCTTTTGGTCTATCCGCTTCTTTTTCTTTCTTCTCTGAATCTTTTTCTTTCTTCTCCAATTCTTTTTCTTTCTTCTCTGAATCTTTTTCTTTCTTCTCCAAGTCTTTCTCTTTCCTCTCAATTTCTTTTTCCTTTTCCTTCTTCTCGGTTTTCTCTCTCAACTTTTCTTTTGGCTTTTGTTTCGACTTTTCAGCTACTTTAGACTCCTTGGTTTTGACCTCTCGTTCTTTGCTTTTCTCAATAGTAGCCTTTGAAGATGAAATGTTACTTTTATCTGATTCATTCGTATCAGGTAGAGTAGGAGCTGGTTCTTTCTTTTCCTTTGCGCTCTTCTTCGATTCAAGTTGCTTTGAACTGATCTTTGAGCTCTTATCCGTTTTGCCTTTCACTGGTTTAGAATCTGTCTCTGTTGAAGGTTTGCTAGCATGAGAGGATTTGGAATCAACCTTTGATGAAGAATCCTTGGATGACGCTTTGCTAGAGTCAACCTTTTCTTTGGTGTCTTTCACTTTTCCTACGACAGCACTGTCCTTTTCTTTCACTTCTTTGCCTTTTGAGGCAACACCACTTTCCTTTTCCTTCACTTCTTTAGTGTGTTTTGAAGGTTTCTCTGTGTTTTTGGGCTGACCAACTGGCTTCTTATCCTCCTTAGTATCTTTCAGGTCTTTTGAAGTCTTCTTTACAAGTGGCTTAGACACAGTTGATTCTTTGACTACTTTAGGAGTATCTTTAGTAGACGAGCCAGTAGCAGCCGGCTTTTTCATAGTACTTTCTTTGACAGAAGGCTTTGCAAGGGCTTTCTTTGGTGGTGATTTGAGGGCAGATTTAGGAGCAGGTTTGGGAGAAACATCAGATGTGGTCTTGTTGGATGCCTCAGCGGATTTCTCTTGAGCTTTCACTGGACTTGGAGACCGCTTCCTCTTCAGTTTGACCTGATCAGAACTTCTTGGTCCATTCTCAGTCTCAATCTTAGCTGGTGTTGGAGCACTTGGTTCTCCTTGATGAGGTGTGGTTTTTGATGTCGCAGTGGCTGGTCCAGACTCAGAAGATGTATCTTTCTTCAAGATGGACTTTGGACGCATGGATTCTTCTCTCACACTTACGCTTTCTCGTTTAGGGTCCTTCAATGCTGTTCCAATTTTAGGCGGTTCATCCTTCTGTGATGGCAAAGAAGGCGATTCTTTGGAGGTATCTTTCCAAGGATCCTCTGTGACTGCTTCTTTACGAATGTCTTCCTTCAATGTTTCTCTGCGAGTGTCTTCCTTAACATGGTCTTTCCTCGCCTCTTCACGATGCTCCTTCCTGGGATCTCTGAGTATTGAAACTGGGGATATCTCTTCCTTAGTAGGAGCAGTGAAGGACTGACTCCTTTGAGGAGGCTGATGTTGCTGAGACTTTTCTCGGAGGATCCCAGCGGACAGAGGAAGGGATGGAGACGTCATGCTAGTTGCCACTGTGGTTGCATTTCCTGTTCGATGAAGAACGTTTGAAACAGTCAATGGAGATCGAGCTGAAGATGAAACCCAACTCCCGGAGATTGAGTTTCTCCTCTCCAAGGGACCATCTGGGATCAACTCTTTGCCTTCTATTTTTCCCCTCATCAGCAAATCAGTAGTTGTAAGGGATGTCATCCCATCCGAGAAGTTGAACTTTCTTGATACTGGATCATTAAGGTGTGCACTCTGTTGAAGGCGGGCAGAGTCCTGGTCGAAAATGCTGCTTCTTTTAAGAAGTCGGGAGGTAAATGTCTCCACCTTCCTCTCCGCTTGCTTCTGAGGCTCTTTACCGTCAAGAACAGGTGGTTCAGATTCTGTACTCCTGGCCTTCTTCTTAATTCTACCGATCAGATTAAAGCGCTCGACTCTCGATTTTGTGGAGAGTAGATCAACTTTGATTTCAACTGGTGTCCCAGGAGTAATCGGTGTGTTTGGGGTGAGAGGTGTAGTAGGAGGAGTACCACAGCTTCCTTTCAACTCACGTCCAGCAATTTCAGCCACTATCTTTTCTCTCTGGAGGTTTGACAAAAGATTGAATTGCTCTGGTTGACTTCTCTTAGCTAAACTAAGTGTGATTTCCTGTTGGTCTTTACTTATTGGTGACGGCAGTTTCAACCTGTTGCGCTCCATAACAGCCAACACTGCATCTTTCAAAGAAAGTACCTTCCTCGGGGAGGGTGACTTGAGCTGCGGAACATCAAACACAATGTTTTCATTTTGCAACTTGGGAGGTAGGTCTTCAACTTTCTTTAAATTTTCAACGATACTCAAAACCGGTTTCCTTTCAGGAGGAGAGAGTGTGTGGTTTGCTTTCTCAAGGTTCTTCACAATACTACAGTTCTCAAGAGAAGCCTTCCACTTTGCGATATGTTCCATGGTTGGGTCTGGACCGACATGCCTGAAAGCTGATTCAACATGAGTTGCCAATAGAGGCCGACGATCAGACTTTACTGGGGTTACAGCTGGACTCAAGATCGGCGCACTGGTTGATGGAGATGATGTATCACCAACCGATACTGCAATCGGCTGGTTAATTGGTTTAGGTGAGAGCAATGGCAAAGCCTCACCATCATTGGGAATGTTGACGTTAAGCTCCATAGATCGAATCTGGATTGAACATGTATTATCCTCCGGTTTTGAACTGTCTGCACAGGGAGTATCCTCCTTATGCGTTGAAGATGTATGCTTCTCTAGCTCATGTGGGTAACCTTGTATACGTGGATCCACAGGTTGGTCCGACATTCCATTCGGAGACTTCAGTCCATCCTCGCTTTGACGACGAGAACGAAAACTACGCTTAAGATATCCGTCCTCTCCAGAACCCGACTGGGATTCAGACATCCTCCGCCGTCTTTTCGGGAAAAACTCAACAAGAGTTATCTTATGTAGTTTCCATTCCATCTCCTGAATGACATTATCCGATTCACTGTGTTTCTCTTTTTCATTAATTTTTCCAGTTTGATCGACATTGAGAGAGGACTCTGAAATGGCGTTCATAGGAGGAGGAGGAGGCGGTGGTACCAACAAGACCTGACCAGGAAACTCATCCTCTTGCTGAGATTCCCTCTCCTGTAGTTGTTGCTCAAACGTTTTCCGTGCGATCTCCATCTGTTTCCGACAACTGAGACTAGTGTCTATATGTGGCTTCTCAAACATGTCCTGTACTGGAGGTTTGCTTCCTGAAGATGACGTGGAAGAGGAAGGACCTTGTCCGCTACTACTACTTCTGGACGTCCTCCCTTGTCTACTGCTTTGATCCTCATCAACCTCTGGGGTATCCTGATCGCTGGAGCTAGCGATCCCCTCATCCATATCAAGTAGATGCTGAATTCTGACTTTGTCCCTCTGTGGCAACCGAATGCCACTTGTACTGATGCTGGAATGTGCATGGTTTTTATCGCGCAGAAACTTTTCAAGTCGCCCCGTTTCCGGTGGGGACTTTTTAGTTTTATCTGGCGTTTTGTCCATATTGTTCTCGATCGATCCCTTGTCAATCTTAAGTCTGGGTACTTCCTCTTGGTTCAATTTCGTGGGTCGACTCAGGCCACTACCACTCGGGCCAAACTTGTCCGGGAGTTCAGGGAGATGAGAGAAGGGTGCCATGTCCAGATCCTTCTCTTTTCTCTCCAAACACAAGCTTTGGTTAAACCTCTCCATAGGATCATATTTAATTCCTTCAAGCTGTATCAAAGCTTCATGTTTTGTTCCCAGCCTTTCCCTGACTGGTTTATGCTTGCTTTCAATCACTGTTCTGGTGTCCCGACTAAAGTGAGACTCTAATGAGGTATTTACATTCTTCAAGGGATCGTGGTGATCACGTGTGTTTGTTGAGTTTTCAGACAACGGCTTACTGATGACTGATTTGGGTACTTTATTGGGCAACGTTCTATCACTATTAGGCGACTTTATCGTTTCCTTCTTTCGCATTTTGTTAACATCCACTGGACTGTTGTCACTGAAGCGTTGTTTGCGCGCCTCCAGCTTGCGCATGAGTTCATCGCTTTCACCAGGTACAACCACCGAGTGAACTTGATCTGCCTCGGCGATTCTCCGTCGCTTGCGGGCATTTTCAGTTTCTATTGACAGCTGCTGCAGTTTGCTGGTATCAAAACCAGGAAGTTCTTTTGACCTTACTAATATGTCACTAGTCCTTTCTTTCTCCACAAGTTTCTTGAGTTTTGAATCATCCAACTCAATTGCTTTCACCTTCTTCATATACTTTTCTTTGGATTTCTGAGCATCTTCCACCTCTTCCATAGACAATTTTTCTGTCCTTCCATCGAAATTTTGTTTTTCCGTTCGCACATCACAATTGACTTTCTCCGTTCGATTGGTGTCAGTGGTACTGAATTTCTCAAGCCGAACATCACAGTTCACCTTTTCCTGCCGCTTTTCTGCTTTAGTCCTATCTATCTTCAGAGCAATATCCTTGCACCGGGTGGCTTTTATACACTCCAAAGATCGCTTCAGTTTTGATTTCTCACTCAACTTAGAGAGCGATTTCTCACTCAGTCTCGATGACTTATCACTCCTATCATCATCAGAGTCTTTGCTCAGAACATGCTTCTTAGATTTCTTGGCTTTGTGTCTTGTTTCACTACGTTCCGTGGACGATCCTCTCTCATCGGATCCTTCGAGTAAACGGTTCTTCCATCTGTCTTTCTCTTCTCTGTAGTTTTCTTCCTGGGAGGGGCTTTGGACCGGTGTGTAGGACCGGTCTGACCCCTGAACAGTTACAGTACTACGTGGTGTTCGCTTCCTCCTCGGGCAAGCCACTGGACTCACACTTCGGCTGTGGTAGGGGCTCTGTGTAGGGGTGTTAACTTCCTGAGATTCTACACTACCACTACACCGCCTTCTCTCGTACGACCTGAAAAGGCCAAAAGCAAACAAGAAACTTTAAGTACATTGCCATCATTTTTTAACAAACAAAAATTTGGATGAGGGGAGAAGAAAAGGACACCAAACCAAAACTATAGCTGGAAAGTCTTACTGACCACACTCAAGCTCTGGTGCTTTATTCACCATGGGCAAGCGCCAAATTTCTGCGCTAGATATGTAAAGTGAAGAGCGCCAAGTAAGTGTGGAGTACACACTACGCATACACGGATGCAAAAAGTCCCTGCTAACCTGTAAAATACGCTTGCCGTAAACACAAAGTTCCCTTCTTCCATAAGCGCCATTCTTTGCTTACAGCAAGCAGTGCCATAAAATTGGGCCAGGTTGCTCTGGGATATATAAGTAAAAGTTTAATATAACGCACCTTTCTCTCGGACTGAGACTCCGACTCCTTTCTTTATGTTGCTGCTCTTTCCTCTCCCGTTGGTGATACCCGTATTCTCTCAACTCCCTCTCATATGAATCCTCCCCATCGAAACCCGTCGTCCCGTTGTTCTCTGTGCTGTTACGCTCGCCGCTTGTCCCACTGCGGTAGAACTCGCCGCTTCCCGTTGGATAACTAAAACGCTGCTGCTCCTCACTGTACTGTGAACTGCTGGACCCATGGTAGTTCCCTGGGGAAGTGTGGTTACTCTGGGAACGGATGCGACGACTTTGTGAGTTGCGTGCTGAGCTGCGGTACTCACTGCATTCATAAAGAGGAGTAAAATGAGAACATTTATGGTCTACTCAATATAAAGATGAAGACATTAGTCATGTAAGTAACTTCAAGATAACCACATCATTAAGCAAAATGAACCTAGTTTCATGATGCCTGTAAGCACGATATATTGCTTAGCAGAAAAAAACTTTTGCTAAGCAAAAATAGGTTACCAGCCAGAACACCATACAGTGACCATTGATGTGACTGGTACCCCGGGCATTTCTTGCTAAGCCAAGAAATTTGCTAAGCAGAACAAAATTTATGAAATTTGTTAAATCACAGTTCACTGTCAATAAAAAACAAGTAGAATACAACTCTATGTATTTATATATTTATAATAAAATTAAAATAATAATAATAATAAATAAAATAATTAAAAAACATTGAATTTATTTCGCTTTTCATTATTACAGAACACAATCACTCAGTGAAATCTGGCTTTCCATATAACTCAGCTTCCACCTTGTGATCTCATTCTGTAACAATGCACCTTATGCACCCAATATTTGTATATCATTACAAATACAACCTTTACGGTAAAATATGGTCCGTATAGATTCTAAAAAGAGTAACACAGTTCCTTCATCAAAACTTCCTTTGATTGAATAGTTCCTTACAAAAAGTACGATTGCTAACAGTATTACTGCCCAGCACTGAGGAAACCCTCCATTGCGTACGGTACATGCCGTAGGCTTAGTGCTTGGCTTGCATATTCATAGATGACAGATAGGCATCCTGCTTCAACCCTTTGCACAGGAAACAATATAAGCACCACTGCGAACAAGTTTTTATTAACACAAAAATTGCGGAACTCGATGAAGTTGAGTGCACTTCTTTAATTTGATGGATAGTTGTGAAGATGTTTTCAAATTCAATGAGAGTGATGAAGTATTGGATATTGAAAGCAAGCATATCCATTCCGATTCTCCAGTTTAAAGAGACATTCACTTAAAGGGGGATTTTTTCTGAGTTAAGTTGAAGTAGCCTCAGGAATGCTGTGATAGAAATGAACGCGGAATATTGAGCGCAATCTTTTGTCATGTTTTAGAGAGCAGACAAAACACCATCCACTAAAAGTCAGAGGTCAACTGCCCCCCCGACTTCATCCTACAGGCCTTGAATTAACCAACGGAACCCACAGCATTTGCCATGATGCCCTGTGCTTTTGCTGCACTGCCCTTCGCAAAATTCCACGACAAATTTACATTTTACTCATAGAAGTGCCCCTTTACCAAGATGGATATTTATGTTCCCCTTTCAAGACCGTAACTCAAGGCATGATATCACTTCAATAACGCGCATAATCAACGAGGGTGGGAAAAGGTCAAATAAACAAAAATCACTCAGCGCCAATGAATCTCAGAATAACCAGGAGTTATAAATGCAGGAACTTTATGAAATCATATTAACTTCCTTCAAGTTTCATGACTCATCGCAAGAGAGGAAGAAACAACAACGGAAGAAAGTCACAGACGCTGTGGATTGTTCCCCCTCAACACAGTAGCTTCACATGTTTGCTGCCCACACTTAAGAGAGAAACTAAACCCAACATCTGCTACTGTTTAAAGAAGCAACACATTCATTATCTCTACTAGATAGGTTGATTAACAAATCCCCTGTCAGCCAGTGGATAAGCGTACACGCCCGATGTTGCCGTCAGTGTATCTGGAACATCCTTCATCGGTGCGTAAGTCGGCAGTCACCTCACAGGAGAAGTTCTTATTAGAGACATTGTGAAGCATTAAGCCGAAGCAAGACGTACAGACAATAGGTCAGACAATGACATCCTTGGCCTCTTGCTTAGCTTCCCGACATCTTGGTGAGACTGCAAAGTCTACTGTATCAAATATGTTTGGACTTTTAAGGTTGGTATGGCGGTCCCATTCAAAGCCAACTGCATTGAATTTAGGGGTGTGGTTGTCTCGGAAACAAACAAATCCTGAAAATATGCAGTTGTGTGTGTTTCCACGGGTTTGTTGTTTCACGCCTAGAACTTGCTTGCCTTTCAAGACGCTCCCTAAATCCACGTTGTATCATAATCAACTCATTTTCTGCTGCACTATATAATCCACTGGAGACACTCACTGTTGAACTAATCCAAGCGTTTATAAAAATCCAAAGAGCACTTTGCGTAGCTAAGTGGGCAGCTATCCACAAGAAGAAGAATCCTTGAAAGACTGTTCTAATCCACAGTTGACGGGCATCATTGATGCAATCCACACAGCTAAATATCCACAACAAATTCTGCTCAGTGCTGGGCAAATTTCTAAGCAAGAAAAGAGTGGAGTACCAGTCACAGTACAACCAGAAGATTCAAGGTTCATGAAAGAAAGAAAAGAAAAAACAAAAACAAAAAAATACAAGGAGCTAAGGGCATGTCGGAATTAGTGCCCACAGCTAGATTTTCGCGTCATCATGCATTGAGGTAAAGGACGTCCTTAGCAACACCCTTAGCAACAGCCGTAGCCGTAGCTGCAGACGCCAATTCGGATACGGCCTTAGATTAAAATCGTTATCCCTTCTTGAGTTTCTTACCTAGGCGAGTCTCGGAAAGGACGATCATTCGGTGACGCATCTCTAGAATGGAACGGCAGCTGACCAGACTTATCCAGACGAGCGTAGAAGTGATTCTGACACTCCCTGCTGGCAAAGTCAACCTAGGAAACGGGACAAGAAGGGAAAACATTTAAATGTCTCTGAATTTTTAAGTCTTGCTTTTGACTTGGGAATCTCTTGTCCAATCATGTACTTGGCCAAATTCCTTGTTTTGGAATGGTCACCCCAATATCTGGATGTTAATCGTCTGTGTATGTGTGTATGTGTTTTAATGTTTCATACGAAATGTGAACATGAGAACAAAAAGGTCCACACAGAGTAGAGACTTAAAAAAACTATGTGGACTTACAAACGTCCACACAGTGTCATTTACAGTGTTGAAGAAAAGGATTTGCCTTAGTTGTACAGAACAAAGGAATGTCCACAGAGTGACTGCAACACAGAGTTGTGTGTGTTTGTCCCTGATTTACAAAGCAAGCTCCTTTATTTGCTTTATTTCTGCCGTCTTGGGCTATATTTGTTCACTTTCGTCTCATCGCTACATACCTTAGGTCTGCGTCCAGAGATACGCGTATTCTTCATGTCCTGCATGGCCTTCTGAGCGTGCTCAATGTTGTAGAAGAAGATCAACGCAGTGCCCGTCTGTTTATCGAGACTTATACGGGAGATTGGACCGTAGCGCATGTTGAAGAACCGCACCAGATAGCTCTCAGTGGTGTTGGTCGTTAGGTTATCCAGCCAGATGCAGTTGGTGGCCATACTCTTGCCAAACCCAAGCTGAGGATTAAAGACAAATGACATTCAATATAAGACATACATTGACGATAGAAAATAGAAATGTGGTATAGCAGGCATCAAAATAACCCACAGCACCCACAGCAATTGCTGTGGGTGCCATGTGCTTTTGCTGTGGTGCCCTTTGCAAAGTCCCGATACAAATTTACATTTCCCTCAGAGCATAGCTCATAACTAGAGGAAAATTGCTGTGCCCCTTCAAGAACGGAAGGCATTCAAAGCTACAGGTAAGAGCCTTGCAGATACTTCAGTATAGAATTTAGAGCACCGAAGGCACAAGATGGAGCTTGAGCTTTTATCTCTTGTTGGAACGTGACATACTCATAGACGTCATTTCAGCAAGCACCTGCCATTTAGGAGTTTACTGGCCCAATCACTGGCCTTGGACCCATCAGCAAGCACCTGCCAGTCATGGATTTACTGGCCCACTACAGCATTGGACCTGCCGCCCAGTTTTAATTTCACACACAGCCTATAGCGATTTTCAGGTTGTAAAGTTTATTTACATTTTAAAGATAATCATTGAAACATGCAAGGACGTTTTTTGTTGTCACTCTGTTTTTTCAGAATGTGTTTTTTTTTTAGATAAAAAAATGTAGCTCTTTGATTGTTGTAAAGTTGTTGTGTTGTTATCGTATGTCCGTAGTCTTTATTTAAATTTTGGTGTTTTTCAATTTTTAATATTGCTCTGGATCAATGTTTTTATAAATATATTTTTATATTTTAAGAATTTAAATTTTGTAACAGTGTTCCACTGAGAGGTTTCCCCAGGGTATATAAGAAATTTAAAAAAATTAAATAAACACTCTACCTTGACTTTGTTTTTGCCGACCACCTCTCCATCTAGCTTCCTTCTGGCCCTCACGACACTGTCGATGTCCGAGAACTGAAGAAATGCAAAGGGCTGGGCACCCTGTGGCTTCTTGATTTCAATATCCTGCAAGATAGACAAACATGCATTATTCATGATATGCAGATATTGTTTATTCACTTCTTGCTGGTGGTAATCGTCTTATGAATTATTCATGAAGAATCTTGCATTATTCTTGAAGAGTTTTATGCATTTTTCATGAAGAATCTTGCATTATTCTTGGAGAGTTTCATGCATTTTTAAGAAAAATAATGACAATACTCCAGAACTCGAATGTTTACAAGCAAATGTAACTCTCTGAAAAGGAAAGTAGGAAATGAAAACCAAAATAGGTGGACTTTCCCTTATTTTTTTTTCTCAGAACTTGACAATGATCATTTCCCGGAGGTACTTTCCAGTATCATTCAGAAATCAGGAAACTTTAAAGGTATGCTCTTCCAGTAACGGTGTGTACAATAATGTTAAGCTCAAACAGAGAAACATGTAATACAGCACAACAAAAAAAGTCAAGCCCGGTTTATACTTCCTGGAATGCGAATGCAATACGATTTTTGGGGTGAAAAATTTAAATTGAATAATTCCCAGCACTGTGCTCACCTCCAACGAAATATTTGCAACAAATAGATGTGACGTCAAAATTCACTTCGCCTTCGCAAGAAGTATGAACTTGGCTTAAGTCTCTCTGATTTTGTTTTTAAACATTTAACTCTTACGGCTGTACTAACCACGATGTCCCCAAACTTCTGGAATGCCTCCTTCAGTTCTTCTCGAGTGATGGTACGATCGAGATTGCCGACAAAGAGCGTCCTCGTCGCCCGCGGATGAAATTCGTCCAGTTCTTTCTCGTAGTACCTGACGTCGCTGTCGTCAACACCGATGTCTGTGAGTAGGAAGACAGAGAGGATGAAAATCAGAAATGTTTGGAACTGTGGAGATTGGTGTGTTTCCAATACGACACAAAAGATTGCTTGTTTTTATGGCTTGTGACAGGATATTTATTTCGGGAAAACACAACTCCATGTTGATATTCCAAAACCAATTCCATGTCCATTGATTTTCAGAACTTTCTGGAGATTCTGAAAGTGATTGTTTTCCTTTGAAAATATTGTTGCCGCTTTAAAACACCCGACTTGAAAAAGGAAAGACAACAAGGATTCTCTTAATAAACACCAAGATTTGTTGTAAAGGACATCCATTATAAGCCGGTCCAGTAAATTTGGCTTGTAAACCTGTCATCCAATGCAGTGGTTGAAAAAACAACTACACATCCAAACACTGTTTGAACTCTCACAAACAGATTGATCTCACGCAAGGAAACACCATCTCACGCATGGCAATCACCATCTCCGTGTAAATCAACCAAACCCAGGAAATGGATAAAGGATTCGGGAGGGAAGGACATTAAAGACCAATCGGTGTCATTTCTTTTCTCCTTTAATTAACAGGCATCAAGGCCATGATAAAACGAAGAAAAGAAACGTCTTTAAGCCAGAACCCAACGTCTCTCTCACAAAATTTTACTGTAGTGGGAAGAATTGGATCACAGCCTCTCAGCACTCAGCACAAGGCACCTGCGTTTACATCTCACCAAGCGCATCACCATCATCAGCGCCTCAACATCAAGACAACATCACCGTCTACCACCACCCTCGACCCCCGCTAACGATCTCGCTGGCTCAGACCATGCTCAGCCATAGCGGTATTAACATATTACTGCTCAGTATTCAACGAGGCATCATAGTAAAACATACCGCAACACGACACCTGGAAAGTGAAATTCTAACCCTCTCTCAGACTATGAGAGATTCCAGAATACCCTATTAGCTAATCGCTGTACATTGATTGACTCAAAGGGCTATAGTTTCATCACGATGGCCAACGCATACAACTGTTTACTATCTTTTAAAGGTGTTCTGTCTTTTTAAGAACAATTATGCCCGTCACCGGGCAAGCAGGACCCAATTTCATGAAGCTGGTTCAGCACAAAAAGTAGCTAAGCACAACAGAGTTATGCTTACCAGAATAATGTCACCAGCCAAGCTACAATGTCAAGTGTACAGTTTGTGACTGGTATCTCACTCATATCTGCTAAGCAGACAAATTTTCATCAATATTTTCTGCTTCAGCAGGTCTGTGAAATTAAGCTCAGATCAACAGCCAAATCCAGGGTCCAATTCTTTACTATAAAAATTCAGCATTTGTATAGAACTCTTTTAAGCCCTTGTCTCGTTAATATTTGGTGACCTTCATCACAATAATTGACAGGGAGGAACTATTCAAATTCCTGTACAGGGAAAATCATCTTCCCAGGTACCTTCTCCCTCATTTCCAGACAATAGAAGAAATAAATTGAAGTTCGCCAGTGAAAATAACACCAAATTACCTCCCCTTTAAAGCACAAAGTTAACTTGCAGTCGAAGCCCAGTCTCTGAACTTTATGTGACCCAAGGCATACATGAATCAACAAACGAGTGAAAACTTAAGTCACAAGAGAAAAAATGGGGAAAATGATTTTTCACTGTCTTGAGAGATTAAAACTACATGTTTTGGCTAACTCATTTCTCAAAAACTATAGCATTACAGGCAATATTTAAAGGGAAGTTTTATACCATGACCATCTTTATACCATGTGTGCAAATCTGTAAGAATTTTGTTTCTAATCAACCTTGCCAATATTGTGCACACTCTTTAAAGGAACACTTCGGTCTAGTTGGTCTTTGAAAAGCGTTTGTAACCGTTTGTTATAAAATGCATAATGGTTAGAAATATGATTTAAAAGTAAAATTACAATGATCCACACAAATTTGATACTTGTGTGGATCATTATATTCTACTTTTAAAATATCTTTCTAATCATATGCATTTTATTACAAATGGTTACAAACGCCTTTCAGAGACCAACTCGACAGATCCCAGGCAACGTGTTCCTTTAACAACTCCCACTTTCATTTCAGCAAAGCAACTATTTCTGAATCTCCCTTTAGAGAATTCATTGCCAGGTGTATGATATTAACAGTAGCGTGCCCAGCTTCACCACAAATCCAAGTTCCCTGATTATTCAAAGCATTTGCTTGTTACAGAGAGCATCGTTCCCCTATGCTGTGCCTCGGACCCACTGCTGTGTGAGCATCACCAAATTTGGTAAAAGGCCCTGCTGGTTTTTCGCTGGAAATCTCCATCGAGTGCGAGCATTTGGCACATTCAGCATCGAGCTATTTTTGGACCGACTGAAACGACACACAGATGGCTGTTTTGGCAACTGAATTAATGAACGCATTTACAATTCGCTAGATATTCTAATAATAGAGACTTTGTGTAATGCATAAAAACAGGTCAGATTTCCTGGTCAGTCACACCTTTTTGAGGGATTGTTTTCCCTCTGTTAATGTGGCTGTGTATGGTTAAAATTTGTGGAGTACATTTTTTCTTCAAGGTCTTAACAAGAGCCAAAATGTCAACAACAAAAAAACAAAAAATGACACTCCTTACATATCAGTAACAAGTTCTTCCTACATGAATTTGCAGACCTTTATCATAAAAAGTATCAGTTGGAAGATTTCCCAAGTTTTTAATTTTTACAAGAATGTCATTCGCAAAAACATTTGTTCATGAAAATTGGTGGATTTGCGAAACCATACAAACAAATCCTCTGCACATAAAAAGGAAGGTACTCAGTTCAATAGCGAGCCCTACAAGGATTTCCCATACAGTCCCCTCTAGGCAATTTTTTCATTCCTCCTCAAAACAAAACAAAAACACGATGATCCCCAGCATTTTTTCCTTTCGAATTTCCTTTTACATTTTTAGTCAGGCTAGGCAAGGCCCCCCCAAGGACAAAGGAAGAGCCAAAGGAAGTACTCCATTAGGTCAGAGGGGAGCTCGCTAAGGAACAAGCTAAGAGCAACTTTAGATCTCTAGCTCAGAACGAAGCCGCTGCCTAGTCTTCATGAAAAACACTACATTACACACTCTACACTGGGCAGGATACATCAATAGGGAACAAGGTCCCTTGGCCACGCCATAAAGATGTTGCGTATTGCGGGCCATGGTTATACAACAAAATTTACCACACTAATTTATAAAACAAATTGTTTGACTATTCCATCCATATTTAAAGAAATTATACAGGATTGGTGTGGATAAAAACATTTTAGTCTCAAAGCTTACTGATAATGAAGTTTATACTAGAACAATTTTTTTTCTGTGAAAAATTTCCCTCTGAAATGAAGTCATATTATTTGAACAAACTGTATCTGACAAAGACAGAACGCAACAGCTGATTTTGGGTCTTACAAACAATACTATTACAATACTACAAGTCAATAAAAAAAATCGCTCAATGTAGAAAAAACACCAAAACCTATAACGTAACTTTAATTCCTCCCAGCCAGAAGGTCTACCCATGACTCAGGGGTAGCTAAATACATCTCTCCATTTAATCTAAGGTCATGCTAAAGTTATAAACCACAGAGGTCATACTATGGGAAGTTTGCCAAATCTTCTCTCTCCACACAAATCATACAAAATGAGAACCACTTTGTTCGAAGCAATCGAAGTTCAACATTTCTCATAGGGGATCAGATTGGCTGAGTGGTGTCTTTCCCTGCCTTTCGCCTCTGTGGACCCTTGGGCGAATCCCACCTCAGACTGGAGCCTTGCATGTGGATAGGGTTTTCAGTTCCTACCTGATTGTGTGGGTTTTCCCCGATTGGGATTTTTCTCCAAAATCTAAAACTTAAAATTTCTTCTTATTTCCTATTCATCCTTGTACTCTTAAGGGTTCCCTTTTTTTTTTTCTTTTTTTTTTTTTTTTTCCTGAAGGTAGATTTTTCTTATAATAATTTAGTTGGAACTTGTTTTCACCATTATCTGACCTTTAAACATTGAACCACAAAGTTTGAATCACTTAAGCTGATATTGATCAGACTGATCAAACTCATATGCACCAATAAATAGATTTAGCAAACTGTTTACCAACCAAAGTGACCTATTTGCTATCAACATAACTTGGCAACCATCTCTCATTTCAACTCTAGCAGACTCTTTCTCAACAAAAATATGTTGACCCTTTTTCAGCTTAAATAGCCCCACAACCAAGCCAAAAGAGGTAGCTGAAATAACCTTGTTCACAACACAAGAAGTAAAATGAGAAACACATATTGTTTAAAACCACCCTTAAAAACCTACACAAAAAGCCAGAGGTTTAAAATTGGAGTAAAAGAATCAGCCATACTGAAAAAAAATCACGCAAAAAAAAAAAAAAATTAAATGCAAATCTTACCAGGTCCATCCCATATCGATAGTTTCATCTCACAGCCGAAGAAGAGTTTTCCTTTAGACGCTGCCAGAGCCTTCTCCATATCTTCCGTTCTGCAGGATTAAGGACGATACTATCAAGGTTAGAACACTAACAGGTGCAGAGGAGAAACAATGTAACCAACGACATACACACTTCTTCTTAATTCATGATTGCAAATACCAAGTGAGCTGTATTGTCACCTCAGCATACTTCGCAAAGTGTGGAACGTCTTTTGACTTCAGCAAGTTTCTTGCATGTTTTTCTCATCTCGAGTCACAACTGGCTTCATGTCCACTTTTGCATGAAATATGAACCTTCGACCTCTTTAGGTGAAGAAAATTCATACAAAGTGATAACACAATATTAAATTTAGATATTGTGTTTTAATTTGTTACATGATACAAGACAAGGTCACAAACTGTTTCAAGTTGGTTTACAGTCTATTAAGATCAGAAATTTGTGATAAATCATGAGGAAAGTTTCCCTTCACAAAATATCAGACTTCAATCCATCATTGAACCGTAGAGCTTGCCTGAATTCCATCAGTGACTTAAATAAACGTATTATATTGGCCAAGCATGGGTGTCCGCATAACTTTGATACTTGCTCCAATTCATTGAGGCTGCTTACCACGGAAATCTGCGCTTACAGCTCGCAGTAGTCCTCGCTCTTCGGGATGTCATAAGCGCATAATTCAATAGCAAGTAACATCATGAAACTAGACCTTGCTCTTAGAATTCTAAAAAAAGTTGTGTTGGAATTGTTATCTTTGTTTCTAGGTGCCAGTCAGAAATATTTTGGTTTACTTTAAAAGAATAAATTGTACAAAACAACAAAGTTCCCTAAATGCTGGCTTTGTAGCAGTCACAACAGTACAGGATACGTCCAAAAAGATCCCATAAAAACATTACGTATGACGTACACAAACACACTGAGAGACACCCACATGTCAAAATTTAAGCCAATCAGTTAGTGGCAAAGCCCGAAACCCACACACAGAATCAAAATGAAACTAATTAACCTTTTAAAAACAAACTTGATACAGGAAGTTAGGTGATTTGCTTGATAATTTTGAAAACCAAATTAGTGAGTGTCTTTCTTTAGATATCCAGATAGGTGTATTTTGCGTTATTTCGATGCCTGAAGGTTTATTTAAATCTATCTGTTTGACAATTAAAACATCCAGCGATATTGCGTACGTATGAACATGTCAACACATTTGTCGTCATAACTGAGCCGCAAACAACGTGGGCAATAAAAAGAAACTATAAATAAAAGGTAAACTTGCGGGTACAACCATTAGATCTGAAGACGACCATAGTATACTGTTCAAAACGTAAAGACCAAACCGGCTCTTCTCAGAGCCAACAATCATAGGTGCCTCACGTTCCTCACCCCATCACTGAAACATCACGCATTCTTCTGAAGACGAGCAGAGAATATACTGTTCGAAATGTAAAGACCAAACCGGCTCTTCTCAGAGCCAACAATCATAGGTGCCTCACGTTCCTCACCCCATCACTGAAACATCACGTGTTCTTCTGAAGACGAGCAGAGTGTATACTGTTCAAAACGTAAAGACCAAACCGGCTCTTCTCAGAGCCAACAATCATAGGTGCCTCACGTTCCTCACCCCATCACTGAAACATCACGCATTCTTCTGAAGACGAGCAGAGAATATACTGTTCAAAACGTAAAGACCAAACCGGCTCTTCTCAGAGCCAACAATCATAGGTGCCTCACGTTCCTCACCCCATCACTGAAACATCACGTGTTCTTCTGAAGACGAGCAGAGTATACTGTTCAAAACGTAAAGACCAAACCGGCTCTTCTCAGAGCCAACAATCATAGGTGCCTCACGTTCCTCACCCCATCACTGAAACATCACGCATTCTTCTGAAGACGAGCAGAGAATATACTGTTCGAAATGTAAAGACCAAACCGGCTCTTCTCAGAGCCAACAATCATAGGTGCCTCACGTTCCTCACCCCATCACTGAAACATCACGCATTCTTCTGAAGACGAGCAGAGAATATACTGTTCGAAACGTAAAGACCAAACCGGTTCTTTTCAGAGCCAACACTCACACAAAAGAGATTCACACATGGTTGTACCCGCAAGTTTACTATTTATTTATATAGTTTCTTCCTATTTCTCCACACCATGCAAAGCTTAAAACAATACTTAACTTGGGCAATGATTGCATTTGTGATCGCCATATACAACAACTTCAGTATGGGCATTTTTATACCAACAAACTTCCTAATAAGTTGGTGAAAACTTATTCCAAAGAGTGCACTGATTTCTGCACAAAACTCCTTTAAACTCCCCCCCCCCCCCATGAAAAGGGGGCAAGGTAAATGGATTTCCTTGTCACAGGACTGAAACTAGACATGATATTAAAAATCGGCCTCTAAACTAAGTGAGATGAAAAGTCTACAACAAAAATTAGATTTTTTTTTGTTTAGTATTAGAGGCATTTTCATTTCAGTGGAAGACTTTTTGCCTAAAGCTAGAAGAATGAGAGATATTGGTCAATTGATCTACGCTCGAGATAACTTCAACAAAAGAAGCATCTTGCTAGCTGTCCCCTTGCGTGCAACTCAGGCTAAAGAAGAATTAGTCTCGATAAAGAAATTGGCGCGTCCTAGATACACGAATGGCTGCTTTTTTTGTTTTTTTGTTTTTGTAGCCTGTTTCCCTCCATTTCATTTTGCAACTCATCTCTCGTGTTTATGCTTATGAGATGCAACTGGGACGCGCTCATTAAAACCGTCAGGAGCAGTTCGGCTTCTGTGCTTGGAGAGAGTTGCTTCTAAGATCCTTCGGATACGTTTGATTTAATTACGTCAGCTCTTGTCGTCTATCGACCACTCCAGATCTCATTCTGTTTGGCATTTTAGCAAGCGAGACTGGGGCACAAATGGCGAGGGGGTGGGGGCAAAGATGCTTTGCCAGAGATACTGTCTTGATGATGAAAGTCTTGTGATGACAAGAGAGAGTAACTTTATTTTGTTTTTTTAAACTTGGTTCATTATTATCTTTATGTTCAATCATTTGGGTTTTTTTTCTTCAATATACCGGTATGTATTATAGTCCCACTGCCTTTTTAGAAACTGGCTACAAAACAATAAGTTTAAGAGTAATTTTGTTTAACCGTAGTGAAACCTATACAATGCAATATGAATATCATTTTTGTTTTTGTTCTAATGCATGTAACTTTGTGTAACCTTGATTCAGGGAGCAAGAAAGTAAAATAAAATTCAGATGGGCATTGATTACTTTCTTAAAATATTGATTTTTTTTATATTTTTCTTTACCACTGCATCTAAATGAAAAGTGAAATATGGTGACAAAACTTTCATAGTGATATTAAACTACACTCAATGCACGTACACACTGTACAAAGCAAGAGGTTACTTGATGGGTCTTCCATCGCCATTGTTGCCAGTTTAGTACAATGAACATGTACAAAAACAAATAGCTAAAAATTATCCCAAAGCTAATGTAATATCCCATGTCCCACAAGCTTTACTATCTGGCCTTTCCATGCAGAGGAAAAACAAAGTGTCGACGGCGGGTTAAAAAACAAAACCGACATGAGAGAGAAAGCGGATGGGTTTCGTTGCTTTGCGTTGCAGTGGCTGGCTGCATAGGAAACATGACCCACTTTCCACGGGCTGTTTGCCAATCAGAGCACTTGCCTGCGACGGGGGAGAATGACGCACACACAGGCTCTATGGGGACGCACATATCATTATCATAAAAGGCACTAAGCCAGGCGAGTGCTTCATCTTGCACAAACTCAATTAGAGGGATTCGGTTGGGCAAGGGGGGCTGGGAGCGGGGGATACTGTCATGCGGAGACGAAGGGAGGCGCGCTGGGTTTTATTGAAGTGAGGTTCTTTTTTTAAAGAGGAACTGCAGTGTTTTCTTTTAAACTGATAATTTTCTCAAGGTGGATGTAAACGTTACACAATTTGGTGTGCAGTTACATAGAGTAGGAGAAGAGGACATGCAATATGTAAGGCACATGCTAGCCAAACTACACAGAAAACAATGAAAAATAAATTAATCACTCTATACATAATATATTATAAAAGATTGGTAGAGTTAACAAAAGAACAGTGTTCAAGTTATGATTGATCAAACATCCTGAAAAAGAACGCCTGTGAAAATTTGGGCTTGTGCGAATCAGAACAAGATAGTGAAAACCCTTGTAAATTGTTCAGCGTGTGAACACTCTGTTTAAACACATTTTGTTTTTTTGTTTTTTTCTTTTTTAGATGTTCAGAAACAGTTTTCTCAAATTATTGTGACATTATTTCAGAGGGGAAAAATTCAAAGAAAAAAAAAACTTTATAAATCAGTCCAGTGAGTTTCTCACACACTTTTTGTCCTTAACAATCCTATAAAATAAATACCTCTAAAGTAATGTCAAATTTTTAAATCACCTTTTGAAAAACACGATGCCAGCTCTGTCGTCACCCGTTCCATGTACGGTCACCGCTGTTACCTGGCCGTACTTCTTGAACTCATGAAACAGCCCATCCTTAATACTCGTGTCTAATAGACAAGGGGTTGCAAAAACAATTTAATATTGTCCATATGTATCTTTGGGACCAGGGTCCAATTTATTTGAGCTGCTGTGGCAGAAAATAGTGCTTCACAATTGTCTGCTTAGCAGATATGAGCATGCTATTAGTTACAAGTTGTACTTGTGACATGGTATTTTGGCTGGTAACCATATTCTGGTAACAACATTTTATTGTGCTTATCTACTTTTTGTGATTGAACAGCACTATGAAATTGGACCCAGTGGCCAGTTTAACAGAGCTGCCTAAGCACTAAAAAACAGCTAAGCGCAACTTAATTTCACTAAGCAGAAAAAGTTTACCAACCAAAGTACCACATTATGTACATAGTTTGTAACTTGTTCCATACTAATTGATTGCTTAGCAGACATTTTTAAACAGTATTTTGTGCAGCCATATGAATTGGACCAGCACCCTCATATATAGAGCTGCTTAAGAACAAAAATCTGTTCTTTGCTTTGTCTTCTTTTTGCTAAGCAGATGAACAAGTTAAGCAATGTTTTCCTGCTGAACAGCTTGATGAAATTGGGCCTTAGTCCAAACCACAACAGTGCAGAGAAGTACACAGTGAATGTGCAACTGAAACCATATGGACATCTTGAACACACTGTCATCACATATGGCTGGGTAAACTCATTCCTACCTCCATGGTAAACTCTAAACATTTTTATTATGATCTGAAATGAAGACGTTGGCTCCAGTGTACTTTACAAACTGGTTAAAGGACAAACAGTTCCCTTTGCATTTCGAGCAAGCAAAAGAAATCATTTTTCTGTTATCTTTGCACATGTTTGCACATGTGCAAAAAAAAGCAACTCTGAGCAATGAAACTCAAGCCATATTTTGATTTTTTTTTTTTTTTTTTTTTTTTTTTTTTTTTTTTTAACAAACCTATCTCCCACTTTCACCTCATCAACCTCTCTCTCAAACTATTTTATTTAAACCTAGAGAATTAAAACATAAATCCTCTACTTCACCGTGATATTTTTTTCTTCAAAACTGCCACCTTCACAAGAAATTATAAAAATGGCAACTTTGATATTGGAGTAACTTTCAGGGACGTCGATCAAAAGCCCATGCCAGGTTGACCCGCAGGCATTTGCGAATGATTGAAAAGACGACTTTCAATTTTAAATCCAACAGGAGAAGCAACAAATATATTTCCATCCGGATATTATATAAATCCCATCAGAGCTCAGGCACGTTGGTAATACACTCAAACATAACTTCCATGGACACATACCGCTAGATCGCGTTGGCAAGTTCCTCACGCAGAGTCCCGCTGCGTTCTTGGACCCAGCCGAGCTCAGTGTATTCTCCGTGTTCCGACTCTCACGGTCACTCTCTTTACTCCGCGACCGCCGTTCCCAGTTCTCCTCGCTCGCCGCCGAGGCACTGCTGTTCGAGTCCGAGCTCCGGCTGCGACTCCTCGACCGACTCTGTGATCGGCTTAAACTCCTTGTTGAGTGTGTGACAGACCCTGAGTGTGGGGATCGACTCGTGGTCTTAGCAGAGCCCGCTCTGCGCGTCACTTTGTTTCGACTCCGCGCTTTCCTGGAGGCGCCAGAGTCGGAGTACGAGTCCCCATCGCCACGCGTCGTGGCAAACTGGTCCCTTAAAGGGAAATGGTAATCCTGGTCCGATTGCTGTGTTTGAGGTGGCGGCGGCTGCTGTGTGTCAAAGTTTGACTCAGTTCTAGTGCTGCTGGAATGTTGGTAGTAGTTGACACCACGATTGTAAGTCCGATCTCGCGATCGATCGCGGTATGACACGGGTAAACTATCCTCTTCATGGTAAGCTCCTGAGTCTCTTCCATAATGTCTATCATATCCACGGCTGCCATATTCATAATTAGTTCCTGGGTGGTCATATCTGTCATCTAAAGATCTGTGAAAATAAAAAAACAAAATCAGACTAAATTTAGTCTACAATTGTCACTCATCAATCATGAAGCCACTTTAGTACTTTATAACAACAAGTTTTCAGCTTCATTGTTGTGAAAAGTCAATTCCTAGTGACAGGTCCTCAACCCAGGATTCGAACCCACACCCTTAAGTTTCTATTGCCTGGGTGTGTCATACCCATAACCACAATCATCGCAACAATAACCTTACAGTTACTTCTTCAATCTTTTTTTTCTTCTTTTTTTTCTTTTGCTATTTTAACTTGGCTTCCACTTCATAGTTAAACCTCCACACGTTTCGAGGCTAGCCCTGTTTTACGGACGCACAGAGCATAATTGAGAGCCAAGAGTCTGTCCGCTCCTCTCACACACCATATTGCATTTTCAATCAGTGGGCAGTCAGTTGTAATTTGACACTACTTTAATTAAAAACCTTGCACAGGACGAGCTTGGGGTCACAAGACGCGGGATGCGACCCAAGGAGGGTGGCCTAGGCTTGTAATTGCTTTGGATTGTTTGAGTTTATTATTTGTAATTTCTTGGACAGTTTTTCAATGAAAGGAAAAGGGGTGGCTGGGATACAATTTACACATCATTCCGAAGGCAGGACATTCCATGGCATGCCTGGGTATTGGGAAATACAGTTAATTACAGTTATACACAAGAAGGCCACTGTCCATCTTAAAATGCTATTAACGGAAATTCTTTTGTTATAATTGAAAACGTGAACTGCATAAAATCCACAATAATGCCGCAGGCATGATACTTTATTTTTGTAAGAGCATGGTAATATTAACTTGGTAAATAGCGTCTGCATAATCAAAATGATAATTACTGGAATAATTCACAGGAAATCAAGGCAAGGACTAGTGGCGCGATTGACTCTGTTGCCTACGTGTGAAGTCTCAGGTCTGTGCTGTAAGTTTCCAGCCCCAAGGATATCAAGATTCTTAAAGACGATTAGATGAGAACAATAAGATGAGAGGGAGCACTCAGATATCAATGCCTGCAATATTATTTCATCCTTGGATCTCAAATGACCTTTGACACTTCACACAGGAAATTCCTCACAACATGGCATAGACTGAACTGAATGTAGTGTGTAATGAAGCCTCCCACACAGCCCCTAAAGTTCACAAATCCATATGGGGGAGAAAAGAAACATGAGCTCTTCACCAATCGATCGACTAGAGCTGACAGTACTGCTGAAGCGTCACCCGAAACCAACTTCATTATGGCGTCTCTTCCCTATTGGCCTCTGACTTGGCCGTCAA